>NC_069510.1:44491406-44578906 GCF_027579735.1 Bombina bombina
ATAATGATAATACTCTATGACATGGCCACCATATATGCATAAGTGAGTACATCACAACCCTATCAGTCCTATATGGCAAGGCCACAAATTTGACTATACACACGTTAAAGGGACATGAAACCCAAAATTTTTCTTTCATCATTCAGATAGATAATACAATTTTAAACAACTTTCCACTTTACTTCTATTATTTAATTTGCTTTCTTCTCTTGTTATCCTTTTCTGAAAGGTTAATCTATGAAAGATCAGGATCAGCAAAGAACCTAGGTTCTAGTTGCTGATTGGTGGATGCATATTTATATACCATTTGTCATTGGCTCACGCATGTGTTCAGTCAGCAACTAGAAGTGCAATGCTGCTCATTGAACAAAGCATACCAAGAGAATAAAGAAAAATAGTTAATAGGAGTAAATTAGAAAGTTGCTTAAAATGTCCTACACTATCTGAATCATGAAAGAAAAAAATTGGGTTTCATATCCCTTTAAGCAAATGCAAAGTAACTGAGTCTAATTTTTAGTTCACCAAACGCAGCGCTGTAGGATACCAATACTTCTAATTTCTAATTTTTAGTACAAAGAAGTTCCCCTTATAATAATATGTAATATAACACATTTTTCCCCCAACTAAACTCTAGCGGCCTCTCTTGGGCTGCTGAAACCATAGAAGAGGGAGTATATATGGGGACTTGTAGGGGAAAGAATGTATGGGTTTATAGGGTCACTTTTGAACTCTTAGGACTGTAGTGGCAATAATTTAGAAATTATTATTATTAAATAAAAAAAATATTTATTTATTTATTTGAAAAACTGGACAAAGTCCAGAAAGTCTCGACCCAAAGGAAGAAAACCTCTAAAAGGAACAAGTCCTAAAAGGACACTTCCAAAGAGACCATGAAAGGCAAAACCGTAAGAACAGCGGTATGAAGGACCTAAATCCTCCAAGCCTCCAACCAACAACGGGAAGGAACACTCTAGTTCCCGGAAAAATCGGAAATGACTGAGCATGTCGCCGCAGATCTCAACGGAGTCCCGGCCCACTAGAATGAGGACTGAACCAATCCCCCATGCCCCTAAGCAACCACGGACCCTCAAGTCCTGTCAGGATGCTAGTTGAAGCTTGTAAATTAAACAAGTAAACAAAACAAACCATATTGTGATCACTAGACGTCCTCACTGGACCAACCGGACATAAAAAGGTGCCACGTGTCTGAACTAGGCCTCAAAAGGATTTGTACCCAGTCAGGACCAGCCTGAAACCAAGGGCCCCAGCACTGTGAAGGCCACAGAGTCTCCCCGATGACAGACTTTTGTAAACAGTGCGACCACAAAATCGTGAGTATCAATTCCAGAGAGGAAAGTTCCAGAAGGAAACATCACACCACAACATGAGCTTTAGACCAAATAAAAATCATCCTCACCGGATGAAAATAAAAGATAAGGCAACCCGTAGGTTAATTCCCAGGAAGAACGGACAGACCTGCAGGACCAGCCCAACAGGGGTCCAAGACTTCCAAGCTCAGAACTGGATATACAAATAACAAAGACTATAAGAAGATTACTTCATCCCCTTATGTCTATGTATGCAAGCCAGTCGAAGAGTAAAACTGAGAATCCCCAGACCCATTAAGAGTGGGATCCTCCAGCAACGCCAAAAACATGCCTTAGTAGAACACAAAGGCATGCCAGTCTATAATGAAAGGCGCAAAATACCTCCGCTGGGACAAAAGGAAACACCGACCCTGAAGGTTTACCCCCTGAGGCCTCAGGGGCAGTCGCTCCCCCAGAAGGCTGTACTGGACCAGGCCATCCCACGCCTGACATCCGTCTCCACAAAATCAGAATCCTCCATAACTGGGATATTGATTAAAAAATGGACCAATAAGAAAAATCTAAACGGCACCTTACACCCTCAATGGCTTGGACACTCACCACCTGTCAGGGTTTTTTCCCTCTTTTGTTTGCCATGTGCTGCTGGCAGCCATTTTACTCACCTCTCTTGCTGACTATGGTGCATTGTGGGGGATGCTGCTCATTTCCTGCACTTCCTTTTATGGCCAGACTGCTGTGCATCATCTGTGTGAGACAGGATGCAGTCTCAGAATTGTGATGTCATCACTTATTATTTAAAGGGCCTCTGTTCAGTATGCTTTTCCTTTGCGTTGTCTCAGACCTGTTTGTGAGAGTTCCTGTGTATTACCTGGCTGTCTGACGTCCTTCCTGGATCCTGATTCCTGGCTTGTTCCTGACTCTGCTGTTTTCCTTGTTCCTGATTCTGGCTCATCTGACTATTCGCTTTGGCTCCTGACTCGGCTTGTCTGACTACCAGCTCTGGTTTTTACTCCTGGCTTGTTATTTGACTTGTGGACTTTTTATTATTTTTTGTTATTAATAAAGGTGTGGTTATTTTTGCACTTCTCGTCTCAGTATGATTCCTGGCACCCTGACATTACGCAAAGGCCATGAATCCTGATGGTGCTAATAATCCACCTTTACCTGCCATCATTTCCAGGATGGATGAACAGGATAACCGCTTGGATCAATTTGCACTAGCCCTGCAAACCCTGCTGACTCACACTGCACAATTGGACCAAAGTGTCCCACAAGTTATGGCTGCTCCTGTTTCCGCTGCTGCACCTAGTCCTACCAGGAGCATGTCCGGTTCTGCACCTCTACCTCAGCAATATGGAGGCGATCCTATTCAGTGCAGAGGGTTTTTGAACCATGTGGGCATTTACTTTGAGATGTTACCTCAGGCGTTTCCCTCTGACAGAGCTAAGGTGGGATTTCTCATCTTGTTACTCTCTGACACAGCTCTTGCCTGGGCTAGTCCCTTGTGGGAGACTAATAAACCTGTGATTTCAAATTACCTTGAATTTGTGGCCTCCTTTCGAAGGGTATTTGATGTTCCGGCTCGCTCCTCCTCTGCTGCTAAACGACTCAAGTCCATTCAGCAAGGTACAAAATCTGTTGCTCGGTATGCTATTGAGTTCCGTACGCTTGACGCAGAGGTTGGTTGGTACAATAAAGCCCTTGTTGCCGCCTTCTTTCATGGGCTCTCTGATGCGATTAAAGACGAAGTTGCTGCCAGAGATTTACCAGAGGATCTCAAGGCATTGGTGTCTTTTTTGATCCTAATTGACATCATACTCAGGTCACCTTTTGAAGTCTTGTCCTACACAGCCGGGAAACACTCACACCTAAGGTCCTGTCGGGGGCAGACCTTGGGTGGTTTATCCTCGTCCCCGGAACCGCTTAAGGAAAAACCTTTGGTCACGGTTGTCCTTTCCTGGGTGGACTCCTCCATAGTCACCCAGGCTCTTGTTGACTTCGGTGTTGCGGGCTATTTCATTGACAGTGCTTTTGTATCAAAGCACTCCATTCCTGTTTTGCCTCAGTCCGTTCCGCTTGCTATTGAGGCCATTGATGGCAGGCCCCTTCAGCCCGCACTCGTTACTCATGAAACTGCTCTGTTGTCCATGGCTGTTGGGGCTCTCCATTTTGAAACCCTCCAGTTCCAGGTGATAAACTCTCCGCATTTTCCGGTTGTTCTGGGTTATCCCTGGCTCCAAAAGCACAATCCCAGTCTCGACTGGCGCAGGTCCGAAATTTTGTGGGGGTCCCCGCAATGTATTTCCACTTGTCTTTGGAAACCAGTTAAAGTCTTGTGCACTTCTTCGGTATCTCAATTGCCAGAGGACTACCGAGAGTTCCTAGACGTTTTTGACAAGGTGTGTGCCGGTACGTTGCCTCCTTACCGGTCTTACGATTGTGCCATAGACCTGCAACCCGGAGCCATTCCTCCTCGGGGCCGGGTTTACCCTCTGTCTGTATCCTGTAATGCCCTTTGGCCTATGTAATGCTCCTGCTGTTTTCCAGGAATTTATTAATGATGTCCTACGAGATATGTTGCAACAGTGTGTTGTGGTGTACTTGGACGACATCCTCATACACTTACCCACACTTGAGGCTCATCGTTCTGATGTTACACGGGTTCTTCAGAGACTACGTGAGAACAGCCTGTTTTGTAAACTCGAGAAATGTGAGTTCCATCAGACTCAAGTAACCTTCCTAGGTTATGTTATCTCCGGTGCAGGGTTCTCCATGGATCCTGACAAGTTATCTGCAGTTCTGCAGTGGCCTCGCCCAGTTGGTCTTCGGTCTATTCAACATTTTTTGGGGTTCGCCAATAACTATAGAAAGTTTATTAAAAACTTTTCTTCCTTGGTCAAACCTATCACAGACATGACTCGTAAATAGAATGATCCACTCCATTGGTCACCTACTGCCATTAAGGCCTTTGAAAGTCTTAAGACTGCCTTTGCTGCCGCTCCAGTTCTGGGTCATCCTAACCCTGTCCTACCTTTCGTTCTTGAGGTCGATGCGTCTGAGACTGGAGTAGGTGCCCTCTTGTCTCAACGTCCTATGCCTGACGATTCCTTGCATCCGTGTGGTTTCTTCTCTAAGAAATTGTCTCCAGCGGAGTGCAATTATGAAATTGGCAACAGGGAATTACTGGCCATAATTTTGGCACTCAAGGAATGGAGGCATCTTCTCGAGGGTACTAGCGTGCCAGTGCTCATTCTTACTGACCACAAGAATTTAACTTATCTATCTGAAGCAAAACGTTTGTCGCCCCGACAGGCCAGATGGGCGCTATTTTTGTCTCAGTTTAATTATGTGGTCTTTTGCCTGGTAGTAAGAATGTTAGGGCTGATGCCCTCTCTCGACAATTTTCGCCTCTGTCCAAAGAGGAGTCAGTAACTACTCCTGTTATACCTCCTGACCATATTTTAGCTACCATACGTACTAATTTGACTTCTCCCTTGGGGGAGGAGATCTTGGCTGCACAAACCAATGCACCTCCTGAGAAACCTAGTGGTAAGTGTTTTGTTCCTGAGAATCTTCAAACTAAACTTTTGCACACTTACCACTATCCTAAAGCCGCAGGTCACCCAGGCAAGAACCAAATGACAATTCTGGTGGCCAGGTCTTCGTTCTGATGTTGCTGCGTATGTTGCCTCCTGCTCAGTTTGTGCACAGAATAAGACTCCTCAACGTCTTCCTGTGGGTCTTCTTCAACCTATTGCTAATGGTGAGCGTCCTTGGACACATCTTTCCATGGACTTCATTGTCGAGCTCCCTGTTTCCAATGGCAATAGTGTTATCCTTATGGTGGTTGACCGTTTTTCTAAAATGTCACATTGCATTCCCTTGATGAAGTTGCCTACCGCTCAGGAGCTTGCTTCAATTTTTGCCCGGGAGGTCTTCCGTTTACATGGGTTACCCAAGGAGATAGTGTCGGACCGGAGTAGCCAGTTTGTCTCCAGATTTTGGCGTTCCTTTTGTGCTCAAATGGAGATCCAGCTTTCCTTCTCCTCGGCATATCACCCTCAATCCAATGGGGCTGCGGAACGGTCTAATCAAGCTCTGGAACAGTTCCTCCGTTGCTATGTCTCAGATCACCACAATAATTGGTCTGAACTGTTACCTTGGGCAGAGTTTGCTCGTAATAGTGCTATTAATGCTTCCTCCAAGTTATCCCTGTTCATGGCGAATTATGGGTTTCAACCATCCTTGTTGCCCGATTCATTCATGTCTCAGGGTATTCCGGCTTTGGAGGAGCATCTCCGGCAACTCCGTTCCACGTGGGTGCAGATTCAGGATTGCCTTAATCGTTCTATGCAGCGCCAAAAGTTCCAGGCTGATCGTAGGCGTCTGCCCGCGCCTTCCTACCAGGTTGGTGAGAGAGTTTGGCTGTCCTCCCGCAACTTGAACCTTTGTGTGCCTTCCAATAAACTGGCTCCCCGTTATGTTGGTCCTTTTCGAATACTCCGACGGGTCAATCCTGTGGCCTACGCTCTTGACCTTCCTCCTGCAATGTGCATCTCCAATGTTTTTCATGTCTCCCTCTTGAAACCATTGGTTTGTAATCGGTTTACCACTGTGTTGCCTTGTCCCCGTCCTATCTTTGTTGACAACCATGAGGAGTATGAGGTCAGCAGTATTATTGACTCTCGTATGTCCAGGGGCCGTGTACAGTATTTGGTTCACTGGAGGGGCTACGGTCCAGAGGAGCGTTCTTGGGTTCCCTCCTCTGATGTTCATGCTCCCGCCCTCCTCCGTGCCTTCCATGCTCGTTTCCCCAATAAGTCTTTTGTCCTCCCGCGGGGGAGGGGTCGTTGAGGGGAGGGTACTGTCAGGGTTTTTTCCCTCTTTTGTTTGCCATGTGCTGCTGGCAGCCATTTTACTCACCTCTCTTGCTGACTATGGTGCATTGTGGGGGATGCTGCTCATTTCCTGCACTTCCTTTTATGGCCAGACTGGTGTGCATCATCTGTGTGAGACAGGATGCCGTCTCAGAATTCTGATGTCATCACTTATTATTTAAAGGGCCTCTGTTCAGTATGCTTTGCCTTGTCTAAGACCTGTTTGTGAGAGCTCCTGTGTATTACCTGGCTGTCTGATGTCCTTCCTGGTTCCTGATCCCTGGCTTGTTCCTGACTCTGCTGTTTTCCTTGTTCCTGATTCCGGCTCGTCTGACTATTCGCTTTGGCTCCTGACTCGGCTTGTCTGACTACCAGCTCTGGTTTTTACTCCTGGTTTGTTATTTGACTTGTGGACTTTTTATTATTTTTTGTTATTAATAAAGGTGTGATTATGTTTGCACTTCTTGTCTCAGTCTGATTCCTGGCACCCTAACACCACCTCCTGTGAACCAGACACCAGCGGACTAGTATTTCTCCATCACCACACGGTCAGGAATGCGGAAATGGAGATCTAAAAATGTGTCCACGCCCGGTCACAAGGTAAACCTCACTGAGACCCTATGTTAACGTTATCCGTGAAAGGTTGTAGCCCCTCTCGGAAAAAACAGTTGTAATTACAATACATCCATGATTAAAGTAAAATGAAACTATCTTACCGGAATTTACGCCGTGGAACAGGAACACGGCCCTTCAAGTGTGACAGATAGTAGCATTGCTTCTGCCATGGACTTGAGAGAAGAAAGCAGGCAGCGAAACTCGTCAACGCTGACTGCTTGTGGAGCTGTTAATATGAGTCAGGATGGTTTCACAGAAAGACTCTCCCTGTATCTCCGGACTCCAACTTTCACCCATGCTCTCACTGAGAGGCTGACAGGACTACTTAAAACTCCAGTCCCATGCCGAAGAGTACTACCCTCCATAAGAGACTATCGAAAACATCTGACACTTCTTTGCTAACCTCCTGAAACGAAAGGCAAAGAATGACTGGGGATGAGGGAAGTGGGAGGAGTATTTAAGCCTTTGGCTGGGGTGTCTTTGCCTCCTCCTGGTTCCCAGGTTCTAAATTCCCAAAAGTAATGAATGCAGCTGTGGACTCTTTCCATTTATGAAGAAAATTATCTAATGTCCCCTGTTACATGTTGGGTTCCTTGGAAAAGTTCTTTTTAGGCATTGTGAGTAAAAGTAGCCTAAACAAAAAGTGATTTGTTGCCTAAGGTGTTTGAAAGTTTTTAGGCATACAAAGCTAAGTGGTTCCTCAGCTAACCATTACCAACTGCTACCTCTGTTTAATCTTGCATTGAGATCACCATTGGGTACTTTGGAATGTCAACTCCTCTGGTATGGGTTCTTTAGAGACCCAGTAGGTTTGCTAAGGGATAGCTCCAGTCTTTGAAGAAACGGTGCAGTCCTCAAAAGTCTAGAAAACTTTAGCATGTTAGGGAAGTACCTCTCCTGTATAGAAGATTTTCGTGGCTCGGAGTTTATGGAGCAGTTGGTGGTGTGAGCTACCGCATCTGGATTACTTTGTGGGTCAGGCTAATGTTGGATCGTTCTATCGCCATGCACATGGATGTGATTTGATCTCCTCCTCATGTAAGCAGGGTCGTCTGTCTCTGGCCAATACCCCTGCCAAAGCTCCATCTCAGCACCGCTGTGTCTCTCGTTGCACTCATGGTCAGATTCATCAGCACCATCTAGAGTAGAGGAATCTGAATGTAGTGGTCCATGACCGGAGTGTCAGTTTGCTCTTGTCTCGGCTGTATACAGATGTGTTTTGTAAGATTCAATGAGAGGTTCTGAAACTGGATCTCAAAGAGTTGTAGCATCCGAGTATCCCAATTGTCTAAGGATGGCGTCATTGTCGAGAGGGAGGTGACTGAAGTTTCTTCCTCTAGTAGAATTGTCATATTGGCTTTCTATTAAATATATGCATGGGCTGAATACAGAATAGTGATAAAGCACTAGCAAGGATATGTTATCTTCAGGAATCCAGAAGTTAAAGTCCTTGCAAGAAAAGGAAATAACAACAAATAGTAAAGTCCTGTATACACAGATTATATAAAAAAAAGAGGTGGAAGTATCTACTCACACTCTTAGGAGCTATAACTTATAACGGCTCATGTGTTAAGGTATAGATGGATCAGGAGACATCAAACTTCGTAAAAGTAATATATTACTCCAGTAAAATCACTCAGGATAAGGGAACAATTGTAAAATACAAACTCGACTGTAGAATCACCAAACACAGCATTCACAGACAGCTGCAAAGTGTAAATTTCAAAGTCCCAACCCTCCTTGTGACATCAGAGTCCCAACAGTCCAATCAGATCCGACGTACGTTTCACCGGTCGTAGTCAGCTTTTTCAAGGATATCCAGGTGTCCCACATTGCTTACTTGATAGTCTAAGCTTCTATCCCATTCATTCTTCTTAATTGCCCATTTATTTAACTCTTTATGAGACAAACTCTTGTACTTTATATCTAATACGTATTTAGAAAAAAACATATCAGAAATAACACATAAGCCATTAATGTTTAAAATACAAATATATTATATACATAAATAAAATTAAAACATACATATTTATTATTACCACAAAAAAAATATATATATATATATTTTCTTCATATTTCCCACGCGGGAATCAAACTCATATTCATAGCATCCATTAAAATAGTTAAAAGACAAGTGTGTTAAACACTCTCCCAAACCATTCTCACAAGCAGACCAAGGATATGGATTACTGGAACCATGTCCTGTGGTCCGACGAGACCAAGATAAACTTATTTGGTAAGGAGTACAAAGCCTAGTGTGTCTTGACTACAGTTAAGCATGGTGGTGGGAGTTTCATGGTCTGGGCCTGCATGAGTGCTGCCGGCACTGGGGAGTTACAGTTCATTGGGGGAACCATGAATGCCAACATGTACTGTGACATACTAAAGCAGAGCATGATCCCCTCCCTTCAGAGACTGGGCCGCAGGGCAGTATTCCAACATCATAACGACCCCAAACACACCTTCAAGACGACCACTGCCTTGCTAAAGAAGCTGAGGGTAAAGGTGATGGACTGGCCAAGCATGTCTCCAGACCTAAACCCTATTGAGCATCTGTGGGGCATCCTCAAACGGAAGTTGGGGGAGCGCAAGGTCTCTAACATCCACCAGCTCCATGGTGTCGTCATGGAAGAGTGGAAGAGGACTCCAGTGGCAACCTGTGGAGCTCTGGTGAACTCCATGCCCAAGAGGGTTAAGTCAGTGCTGGAAAATAATGGTGGCCACACAAAATATTCACACTTTGGGCCCAATTTGGACATTTCCACTTAGGGGTGAACTCACTTTTGTTGCCAACGGTTTAGACATTAATGGCTGTGTGTTGAGTTATTTTGAGGGGACAGCAAATGTATACAGGCTGTACATTCACTACTTTACCTTGTAGCAAAGTGTCATTTCTTCAGTGTTGTCACATGAAAATATATAATAAAATATTTACAAAAATGTGAGGGGTGTACTCACTTTTGTGAGATACTGTAATATTATAACATATCATTTTAAAAAAGTAAAGAAAAAAAAACGTAATATCTATAAATCCATCTTAATAAAATATTCCCACTGGGAATCAAACCTATACTTGCAATATATAAATTCCCAAGATCAGAGTGCTAACCTCTCACTCACACAATTTTTTTGTTTATCAAGGAACTGAGTAAATATTAGTCTATATTAAAAAATATTTTGTCTGTCTATTGTATGCAGACCTCATGATGGGAATTCTTATCATGTATATATATACTTTATTTACATGATCTATGTATACAGGACTTCACTATTTGTTGTTATTTCCTTTTCTTCCAAGGACTTTAACTTCTGTATTCCTGAAGATCACATATCATTACCAGTGCTTTATTACATTTTTTATTTGTTGGTTATATATTTTTTTTGTGATATTACAAGTTAACATTTATTTTTATAATACAGAATAGTACCCCTCAATATATCCTGTGTGCTCTCTTATTTGTTGTAGAAGCGCTCCATGTAAGGTAAGATGGCCGCTCCCTGTTAGTCTCTGCAATGCATTGCGTGTAATTATATTGCTTTAAACAGGGTTTTCTAGATGACCTTGTAATATGGGTATTAAGCTTGTCCCTCTAGAACAGGGGTCGCCAACCTTTTGGTCCTCAGGGACCACTAAACTCACAATTTTGAATTCTGCAGACCACTAACATGATTTTTTTTTTTTTTTAACCCTTTAAGGACACAGCTTTCAGTTTGCTCAATTGTTTTATGACGGAAAAATTCCGTCATATGTCCTTAAGAGGTTAAAAAAGGTACAAACCTGTAAAATGTGTGTGTATACAGTGTGTATATATATATATATATATATATATATCGTATTGTTCTGCATATAGGCCGCACCTGAATATAGGCCGCACCCTTAAAGTTTGGTGCCATTTTAAAGAAATTAAATATTAAAGAAAATACACACATTAATAGAAAAACATAATTTATGCTTACCTGATAAATTTATTTCTCTTGTAGTGTATCCAGTCCACGGATCATCCATTACTTGTGGGATATTCTCCTTCCCAACAGGAAGTTGCAAGAGGATCACCCACAGCAGAGCTGCTATATAGCTCCTCCCCTAACTGTCATATCCAGTCATTCGACCGAAAACAAACAGAGAAAGGAGAAACCATAGGGTGCAGTGGTGACTGTAGTTTAATTAAAATTTAGACCTGCCTTAAAAGGACAGGGTGGGGGGCGGAGCCTAGCCACGACTGTTAATGGCTGCACATTGAGAGTGCTCTGACACCCAAATACTCTCAGTGTAAGGTTAAACACGACATGCAGCACTAAAAATGATCCTGAAGCAGCACAATTGACTGGTGAACATATATACATTGAAGCGGTCACCTAATCAAACACGGCTGGATATTAATAAGATTGCAGAGCCAGGCCTACAGCGACGCCGTGAAGGAGTCACAACTCGCATCTATCTGGCGCCCTTTGGTGCCGCGGCCTACCTGTGAGGAGTAACAAAGAATCGCACACTGAGCGGCCGGAGCACTGGACAACATCTGAGTAGCCCTCTCCTTGCGGTCCGAAATAGACCCAGTAACGAAGCGCTTGCCGGCACACACCTGACCGCGGCTAATAAACCCCAGAGCCGTGAAGAGGCCCCGGTATACACTGGTGACTTACCTACTACTGGCAGGCGGCATTAAAGATCCCTACGAGGTGGCCGCGGCAGAGAAGACTAACCGGAGGAGTGGTGAGTGGCACCTCGGTGCGTAGTTCAAAACCGGGTGGAGAGGTGGCAAGTAACTGGCAGTACACGTGCAATAGAGAGCAAGAGTGTGCACTTGCAGAAGCACAAGTTAGATAGCACAACAAAAGTTTACATATACATAAGGGGACTGCTTATGTAGTTGCAGGGCAAACTGGAGGCATAGAGGTACTAACTAAATGGCCGAGTAATAAATGCCACTAGGCCGCCACACTTGTGATTGATACGCACTCCCTAATAGCAGCTACCCTTGTACACAGCCCCTAACAATAAGGAGTGATAGAGACAGATGTGAAAAGGGAAAATTGCAACATAGGCCCAACTTTGTGTGCAACGTTAATATGACAAGCAAGAGAGGCCCCAAGGTACACAAGGCCCTGCATACATCAAATATGGACAGTTATTTGATACCTACTGACTCAGGACAAAATCCACCAAAAGACATAACAGAGCCTGTACTTTCACAAGAGACAGCTCCCTCCCAAGGTACTGAGCCTAAACAGTGTGATTATATCACAAAAGAAGATATTAGACATTTATCATCTAAAAAAGATATAAAGGAGGCCATTATGAAAATGAAAAATATGTTTGGGGCCCTTAAAAAAGACATTGCCACTATAGATCATCGTGTTACACTTACAGAGGAGTCACAAGAGGCGCTGCGTGCTGATGTACAGCATAACACTAATTGTATTCAATCACAAGACATGACTGTTCAAAATCTAACTGAAAGGATTGAAGATTTAGAGAACAGGAGTCGACGGAATAACTTGAGACTGAGAGGAGTTCCTGAGACTGTGACCCCGAATGAAATCAATGAGTACATTCAGAAGCTGTTTAAACACATCAAAAATAACCCTGAAGAAGGGGATATACATGTGGAGAGAGCCCACAGGGCCTTGCGACCTAGGCCGCCAGCGAGAGCACCCCCCAGGGATATTATAATCAAGCTCCTGTCATACAGAGACAGGGAAGAAATACTCCGCCACGCCAGAAATAGACAGCCACTATCTTACGAGGGAACAGAGATACAGGTCTACACAGATCTGTGCCCTGCAACCCTTCAAAAACGGAGGGAGATGCGCTTTCTGACACTGCAACTTAAGGAGCAAAGGATCCCATATAGATGGGGTTTCCCAACATGTCTCATTGCCACTAAGGATGGAGTCACAGCCACTTATCGCACAATATCTGACCTACCTGCATTTAACCAGGCACTTGGAACACAAATAAGGCCTCTACACCCTGCAGCAGAACCTGCACAAGAAGGAGGAATTCACATGGAAGAGAGAGTCCCACAAAACAGAAGACTGCCTTAAACATCTTACTCTCCCATTGGAACAATGGACTGTGTCTGCATAAGTGAATATGTTGAGGCTGCAGGACATTATAAAGGATAGATGCTTCACTCAAGACATGGATCTTCATGTCTAGCAGCTAAGTATATAATTTATCTTGAATGCACATAGTTAGCCTGATAATGATAAAGTTATAACATGTCACATGCTCCATATCAAATGTACAAAGCCAGCACCCAGGGACAGCAGAGCAACTGGCGGCCCACACATGGCTATAGTAGTTACTATAAATGTTATTGTCTGGGACACTTCAATTCTTTTTTGATTTATGTATGCCATGCTTAAGATCACAGACCTATGGGACTATATTCAACCACAGTTATACCGATATGTCACAGCACCCCCTTGGAAATTTTGCATGAACTCCCTCTAGCTGTAATGCAAATGTGTGGACTACCTGTGAACAAGCATTAACCACTTACCATATAGAAAATACAATAGAAAGAATGATATTACTGATTTTGCACATGTTACTGCACTGTTTAAATGTTTATTGTTATCATTAGGTTTAGGAGCATACCAGTTAGTTGTGCTCACCATTTTATGTCATAGAATCGAGTCTGGGACCAGTACATTTTTACCCACAGCCTTGACCTATGTTAATTGTTTTATTTTTCATATGCTCCATTACATGCTCTTATTATCTTTGGTTTGATGGTGCGAAATACTGCGCCACCCTATGCAACTCAGACAACCGATCTCTTAAATCACACAGTCTCCTCATGTAATTACTATTTAAAAAGCTCTATGATCACCTTAGCCCCCCATCATTAATAACTAGAATGGGAAAGGCGAGAATGAAAGAGGGAGTAAAGGAGAGGGAGACATAGCCGAGTATAGCATAATCTGAGGCATATCTGAGGTTATATGGATTGCAGAAACTTCCCCACACGAGGTCATCCGCCCCTCAGAAAGATCTCTTGCGCAAGCGACTAGGTAGTCTCATATATTATATAACATAGCACTGATTATAAATAGATCTCAATAGAGATATAGAGTACTGACACTAGGTATGAGAAGAAAGGGATAGGTGTGTGAGACCAAAAGGGAACTGAGATGCCCAGCCCACTAGAAAGTGTATAGGATTCCTAATAGCGCACCTTAGATACTATAGTTAGGCTATGGACAGGACTTTATAAGGAATATGTCCCTGACTCGATAAGTAAAGCTGAAGATATGTTTTGTTTATTGTTTGTCGTGTTTACCTACAAAATATAGAATTCTTAAGCATAAACCAATTGCTGAGAGTATAAGGGTTACTACCCCCTTTGATTTGTATTACTTGTTAGTAGAGATTCTCTCTACACTCTTTACTTTATTCTTATTTCGAACTATTTCTGTACTTTCTTCCTCCCTGCCTGAGATAGGGATATTTGTCTTCGCCCCACCCACATACCTACCCCTCTGAACCTTACCCACTGCCTATACCCCACACTGACCACACCCAATCTTCTATTTAGCTTGCCCACCTCTCCCGTTTTTTTTTTTTTTTTTTTTTTTTTCTCTCCCTCTCCTTCATTCTACTACCCTCTCCCCCCCCTACCACCCCCTGATCAACGTCTCTCCCCTCCACGCCCACTTGCCTTACTAGCCGAACTAGGTGGCCCTAGAGGGCTCGCTCGATACAATGAGAGGTCCCGGAAATCTTACCATAGACCTCATCACAATCAATGTCAAAGGACTTAACAACCCTGGGAAGCGGTCAATTGTCACTAGGGACCTTCAGAGGATGGGCGGGGACGTTGTGTATGTTCAGGAGACGCATTTCTCTAAATTTAAAGAACCGAAATGGTATAATCAAAAATTCCCAGTAGCGCACTTTGCATCTGGCCCATCTAAAAAAAACGGGGTGGGAATACTATTCGGGACTAGGGTACCTTTTCGGATGGAGCAGACAATAAAAGACCCTGAGGGTAGGTTTCTGATGCTAATCGGGACGCTATATGGAAAACATGTAACATTTGTTAACGCCTACTTACCTAATGTGGCACAGGATGTCTTTTTTAAAAAGCTAACAAATAATATCCTGGAAAACCAGAAGGGGATTGTCTTCCTAGGTGGAGACTTTAACGTTTCATTTTGTCCTACATTAGATACTTCCGACGGTCTATCAAGTACTAAGCACAAAATTGTGAAACAAATAACTAAATGCATGAGGGACCTGGTCCTCCATGATATATGGCGTACAATGCACCCATCTACCAAGAATTACTCATTCTATTCTCATCCACACAGGAAATACACGAGAATTGATTATATTCTCACGGATCCAGCAGGATTATCTATTACCACCAGCAGCAATATAGGGCAGATCACCTGGTCTGACCATGCTCCTGTGAGATGCACCATCGAATGGCCGGAAATGCCTGTCACCCCGTTTGTATGGCGTCTCGATGAGGCCTTGCTGGATGACCCATTATTAAAGCAGAAGTTAAACTGCGCCATTGAAGAATACTTCTGCATTAACTCAGAAGGTGACCTAGATGATAACTTGGTATGGGAGGCACATAAGTGTGTCATAAGAGGCGTCTTGATTGGACACACTTCGACCCTTCGAAGGGAACACAGACACAGATATAACATCCTTCTTCAAAAAGTTGAACAAGCTGAAACTGCACATAAAGCACGACCTACGGACTGTGCATTGCAGGAGGACCTTGCTGAAGCCAGGGCAGCTCTTTTGACCCATATACAGGCTGAACAGCAATCTAAAGCCCTTAAGCTCCGACAGTATTACTTCGAACAAAGTAACAAAGCAGGCAAACTCCTAGCGCGAGCACTAGCACGCCAAAGACTGAAAACATATGTATATGAGATAACTGACGGCTCTGGTAACAAACACCAAGAAGGGTCGGCTATTGCTGACACCTTTGGAAGCTTTTATGAAACCCTATATAATCTGCATCCTACAATCCAAGAGGAGCGGGATCAAACTCTTGGGGATCCCCAGGAGAGAGCCATACTAGACTACTTAAATGGAATAGAGATGCCTGGGCTGACACAGACAGATGCATCTAAGCTTGAGGCACCATTCACGATCAAAGAGATCCAATCAGCGATCAAGCTCCTGCCGGGAGGTAAAAGCCCCGGCCCAGATGGCTTTGGCATGCGCTACTACAAAGCATTTTCAGACAAACTAGCTCCACGCTTACTGAAGATATTCAATAAGCTGTCAGAAGGGACCTCACTGCCCGACTCTATGCTTGAAGCGCACCTCACAGTCATACATAAACCAGGAAAACCTGAGACCCAGCCTAGTAGCTACAGGCCAATCTCGCTCCTTAACTCGGACATTAAAATCCTGGCGAAGGTTATCGCTAATCGCATTTCTAAGCTCTTACCACAATTGGTCCACACGGACCAAGTGGGGTTTGTCCCGGGCAGAGAAGCCCGGGACAATATCCTTAGGGTAATACAACTGATATCCTTCGCCCATAACAACTCAGCTCCGTTGGCCCTTGTGTCAACGGACGCTGAAAAAGCATTTGACCGGGTAAATTGGTCATTTATGAGACATGCCTTGGCTAAACTGGGTTTTGGTAACGGCATTATACGCACAATTTTCTCGTTATACTCATCACCGAGTGCTAAGGTGCGAGTCAATGGGATGTTCTCTAAATCCTTTAAGATCACCAATGGGACGAGACAGGGGTGTCCCCTGTCTCCTCTACTATTCGCAATAGTGATGGAGACGCTGGCTTGCAAAATCCGCAACAATCCTAATATCTCGGGATTAGTGGTCGGGCAAAAAGAGCACAAGTTAGCCATGTACGCGGACGACGTCCTTGTGATGTTATCTGATACGTCTGCCTCACTATCAGCACTATTGGCAGAGTTCGCGGAATTTGGAAAAGTCTCGGACTTTCTGCTTAATCTGACCAAATCCGAGATTATTAATATCTCCATACCAGTTGATACTTTCAAGGAGACATGCACGCGCTGCCCACTTAGTGTGACAAAACATCGCTTGAGATATCTTGGGATCATCCTGACACCAGTGGTCTCCGACATTGTCGACATAAATTACAAATTGCTTAGAGATGCAGTGAAAGAGGACCTGACGAAATGGAAAAACAAGTCCATCTCATGGATGGGCCGAATACATGCGATCAAAATGAATGTTTTGCCTAGAGCTTTGTATATAATGCAGGCGGTACCTCTTTTATCAGCAATACCTCTTATCCACCAGATCCAATCGGAAATGGAGGCATATATATGGAATGGCATACGGCCGAGAATCAGGAAAAAAACAATGTATCTGCCTAGAGACAGAGGGGGAGCTGGAGTTCCCCTGCTGAAACTGTACTTTAAAGCGATAAATGTACAACGACTGGTCCACTGGTGTCATAACAAACCGGATAAGGCATGGATCGACCTTGACTGCGAGATCTTACAAAGAGGCAACGTAGGCACCCTTGCGTGGGTCTCGACAGAGAATCGGATCTCATTGATCCATCAATACCCACTACTGGAAGACGTTTTTTGTGTGTGGGATTCTCTGGTTAAGCAAGATAAATATATCTCTACCAAACCATCGCCCGTAACCCCGGTTTATGAAAACCCAGACAACGCTTTAGCATACAGAACACATGCCCCAAGACGTAAATATACGTTAGCAGAAGCGGCGGTTTCTAATGCCTTCTGTGACGGGAAGATCAAGGCCCAAGAGAGCCTGCAGGAATGGGATCAATGGCTATTCTCCTCCTGGTTCAGAGTAGCACAGTTTCATCACTACGTTAATGGACAAAGTGATATGGCTGCTTTCACAAGAGAGAGAACGCCCTTTGAATCAATATGTACAATGGCTCAACCACCGGGCCATCTGGTTTCACGCCTGTACAAATTACTGTCAACAGGCGGTGAAGAGACACTGCCCTCTTATACAGAGGCATGGCAAAAGGATCTTGATTTAAATATCACCCCAACAGACTGGTTACAGATCTTCAATAAAGCTAAGAAAGCATCGGTTTCTATGAAACTACAAGAGATGCATTTTAAATTTCTAAGCCAATGGTACCTGACCCCACAAAGGCTGAATAAGATCTACCCACAGACAAATGGAGAGTGTTGGAGGGGCTGTGGAGAACAGGGATCGATCATGCACATATGGTGGACATGTCCACGAATAGGTGTATTTTGGGAGGCGGTCTTCCGAGAGTGCAGCCGACTCCTGCAAATGATCTTGCCCCCAAACCCACAATACCTGGTCTACCATGCCATGCCTAAGATGGTGCTAGAGGCGAAGCGCGCTCTATTTCTTTTGCTGCTGAACTGCGCTAAGGGCCTAATTCCAAAGTATTGGAAATCAGTAACAGTGCCAAGCTTAAATGAATGGAAACATGGAGTTAGAGATCTGCTGGGTTTGGAAAGGTATCACTACCTTAGATCTGGGAAAATAGCCCTTCACGAACACATGGTCATGATATGGGAAGGCAAAAGCATATAATAGATCAAAATAGAGGCTAATATTCTAATTGATACGCTGTTGCAGACCCTGTAGATGCACAACCTGACCCGCTATAGAGAACACATCCTAGATGAAAGAACTTATGAGAACTAATAATGTAATACATATATCACATTGGGTGATAGGAATAGCTTACCTACAAGGGTGAACCCCGCTCCTGCCCATATACCTTACTCGCTCCCGCACATTCATGATTCCCTCCCTCCCCATCTCTCCCCTCCTCTCCCCTCCCCCCCCCCCCCTCCCTCCCCTTCCTTTTTTTTTTTTTTATTTTTTTTTTATTTTTTTTATTTTTTATTTTTTTTTTCTCTCTCTTCTTCCCCCCTTCATCTTCCTCCTTTCTTCCTTCTGATACTGATTACATACTGGGTATGACTTAATACCCAAGCTTAATTATAACTCTGAAAAAACTGATACGCTTAAAACTATAATGTATAATAATGCACTGAAAGATGAGAACAATGTACCAGATATTTGAACCAAGAGCAATGCTGAAAATACTGTTAACGCACTGTTTACTTGACTGAAACTCAACTCAATGTTAAATATGCAACTCTTGTTTATTTGCCAAAGATTGTTGGTTATTTCTGTTTATGCTGGACATTCAATAAAGCTTTTCAAAAAAAAAAAAAAAAAGGACAGGGTGGGCCGTGGACTGGATACACTTCAAGAGAAATAAATTTATCAGGTAAGCATAAATTATGTTTTCTCTTGTTAAGTGTATCCAGTCCACGGATCATCCATTACTTGTGGGATACCAATACCAAAGCTAAAGTACACAGATGATGGGGGGGACAAGGCAGGATTAAGCGGAAGGAACCACTGCCTGAAGAACCTTTCTCCCAAACACAGCCTCCGAAGAAGCAAAGTATCAAATTTGTAAAAAAATTTAAAAAGTGTGAAGCGAAGACCAAGTCGCAGCCTTGCAAATCTGTTCAACAGAGGCCTCATTTTTGAAGGCCCAGGTGGAAGCCACAGCTCTAGTAGAATGAGCTGTAATCCTTTCAGGGGGCTGCTGTCCAGGGATCCTGAACATCTCTTGCCCATGCCTGGGCGAAGAGAGAAAGTCTGCCCCCTACTAGATCCGTCGCCGGATAGGGGGGCCGTTCCTTCATGCTGTCTTAGAGGCAGCAGCAGGCTTTCTGGCCTGCTTGCCTTTGTTCCAGGACTGGTTAGGTTTCCAGGCCTGCTTAGATTGAGCAAAAGTTCCCTCTTGTTTTGAAGCGGAGGAAGTTGATGCTGCACCTGCCTTGAAATTTCGAAAGGCACCAAAATTAGACTGTTTGGCCTTTGCTTTGGCCCTGTCCTGAGGAAGGGTGTGACCCTTACCTCCAGTAATGTCAGCAATAATTTCCTTCAAACCAGGCCCGAATAAGGTCTGCCCCTTGAAAGGAATGTTGAGTAATTTAGACCTCGAAGTCACGTCAGCTGACCAGGATTTAAGTCATAGCGCCCTACGCACTT
The DNA here is from genome assembly GCF_027579735.1 of Bombina bombina. Taxonomy (NCBI): domain Eukaryota; kingdom Metazoa; phylum Chordata; class Amphibia; order Anura; family Bombinatoridae; genus Bombina; species Bombina bombina. The sequence continues at coordinate 44,511,245 of NC_069510.1, forward strand.
GGATGGCGAATCCGGAATTCTAGCCGTTAGTTTAGTCAAATGAACAATGGCATCAGAAACAAATGAGTTAGCTAGCTTAAGTGTTCTAAGCTTGTCAATAATTTCAGTCAATGAAGCTGTATGGATGGCCTCTTCCAGGGCTTCAAACCAGAATGCCGCCGCGGCCGTGACAGGCGCAATGCATGCAAGGGGCTGTAAAATAAAACCTTGTTGAATAAACATTTTCTTAAGGTAACCCTCCAATTTTTTATCCATTGGATCTGAAAAAGCACAACTGTCCTCAACCGGGATAGTAGTACGCTTTGCTAAAGTAGAAACTGCTCCCTCCACCTTAGGGACCGTCTGCCATAAGTCCCGTGTAGTGGCGTCTATTGGAAACATTTTTCTAAATACATTGAGTGCAGAATTATTAGGCAAATGAGTATTTTGACCACATCATCCTCTTTATGCATGTTGTCTTACTCCAAGCTGTATAGGCTCGAAAGCCTACTACCAATTAAGCATATTAGGTGATGTGCATCTCTGTAATGAGAAGGGGTGTGGTCTAATGACATCAATACCCTATATCAGGTGTGCATAATTATTAGGAAACTTCCTTTCCTTTGGCAAAATGGGTCAAAAGAAGGACTTGACAGGCTCAGAAAAGTCAAAAATAGTGAGATATCTTGCAGAGGGATGCAGCACTCTTAAATTGTGCCAACTACGGTATTCCAGATAAGCTACGGTAATAATGGACCCTGCACCTACTCTGCACCTACTTTTCCGTTCAGCACACAGCTCCTACTGTGATGACATCATCAGCTACAGCCACATCTGCCGCTCTGTCCCTGCAGACTGCAACGCCTGTGAAAGAAGCATTTTGCTCCTGCAAGTTCGGTCCAAGGAGCGTTCCTCCAGATACTCAGGTATCACTGTAACACATAGGTATCACTGTAACACCTTTTTCCCTGCAAGCACCACTGGCTACCCTACATTACAACGAGCAACCAATAGGAACTTGAGAGAGCAGTCTACACCCGCCCCTCTATGGCAACGTCTGATGAGGGTTTCATCCGGATTGGCTGAATATCGGTCCTGGAAGTCTGCACAGAACGTGAGTGAATGTACCGTAATTGTTCCGGTAGCAGCAGCACCTACAAACAGAGGAGCTTCAGGACGCAGCCTTCACAGTTTCCCCAGGACCGGATGGAGCGCTACACAGAGCGCTGAAGAGGGGGTAAGTGAAGAGGACAGAATATAAAGCCTCTCATATTCTTTAGTACTGTGATTACAAGCTCAGGACTCGTTTGTTAATTTATGGGACATTAGGGTATTGTTTACTATATACCCGGAGCTTACTAAGCAGAGGAGAGAAAAATGCCAAAAAATACTGATTATAGGCCGCGCCCCGCATATAGGCCGCACTGCAACTTTAAAGGTAGAAATCAAGGGGAAAAAGTGTGGCCTATATGCAGGACAATACGGTATATATATATATATATATATATATATATATATATATATATACACACACACACATACTGTACATAACTAGTATAACCATAGCTAAGTTTACATTATGTATATATTTACACATTTTTAAGAATTATTTTTTGGAATTAACTAACTGAATGACAAAACTGAGAGAATACTTCCAAATGACAGATGAAGGGCGAGTTATAACTTTTGAGCTGGAAACATAGATGCAGAAAGAGGGGAAAAAAAAGAAATATGCTTAAAAGGACCACAAGACTTCCAAGTTACTTTCCCAGTTAGGAATTATTCAAAACTACTTATGATCATGGACAGACATTGGAGACATACATTAAGTTTATATCAGAAAGCTCTCAATATAGATGTGAGCTAACCATGACTGATGTTACTGGCAATTACTATAATACTGGTGGGATATGGCTGATCTGCTGGATGGCAATTACTGGAATTCAGGTGGAATGGCTTAGTGTGTGGGAAAATTATTAGAATGAAACATAATTCATATTTAATAAAAAAAGAAGGGGAGGAAGACAAAAAGTCATGTAAGTCCATCTGAAGGAATTAGGAAAACTACTACAAAGAGACAGGAAAAGGGAAGAAAATAAATGAAATATGAGAAAACATTTTAAGATTTTCTTTTTTTCTATACTTTAATTCCACTATTTCAAGCCAATACTTTACCAACCTCTGCTGGCTTTAGAATGGAATCATCTTCCTCTGAGCAGCGCGCCGGGCGGGAGGAGTTAAAAATACAATCTAGCTACGCAAGTTGCGCAGAACTACGCAATGTGCGTAGGGAGATTGTAATTTAACTCCTCCGTCGGTTTTCACTGATGTCCAGCCAGGCACTGTAGGAAGTTGCGGCATGACAGGGTTGACACCATCAGAGGAGATTAATTCCTGCTTGATGGTGTCAAGGACCAACATCTTCTCGTGGACCACCAGTCCATGAACCACTGGTTGGCGACCTCTGCTCTAGAATGTTAGCCGCATATTATGAGCAAGCTGGTCTGACCTGAGTGGGTTAAAATGTGAATATTCGTAATGTCCAGTCGGAGCTGCAGTACTATGTGACCGCGCAGATACAGGGCTTGCTCCTCCCCCCCAATAATGAAACATTTTATACATTGTTGAAATGTCAAGTTTAACGTTCATTAAACATTTTATTGCTCATGGGTATATTAACTATTTCAACAAAAATAATTGTACTTTTGTTTGCTCCTTCCAATTCTTATAAAGGTCACTTCAAAAAGAAAACAATTATACCAATTACATTTTGGCCTTAGGCACATCCCGCTGAGTTAATTAGCATATATATTAATTTATAAATTACACAGTACAGTGATTTGATCTAGATTTTCAATAAAAATAAATATTATTGTTAAACTTCCATTCAAATTAATTCATTATAGTTTAGCTATATTTTTTTTTAAATATTTTTTCTGTATCACATTCATTTATTTCAAAATAATAATTTTAGTTGATTGAAAAAGGCAGTGAAAGCACAAAGTAAATTAAACGTAATTTAAAGATAAAGATTGTTTGCAGCCTCATATAAAACACATTCATTGCTATGTTTTGTCTTCTTTAAAATAGTATTTGTATTTGCTCACTCGTGTGTGGCATTAATATCTGTAATCATTTCTGCTGCAATTTAAATAGAACAGTCTTGCGTAAGAAGTTTTAGAATCTATTAACACCGTGTTTGCTGTAATTGTTTTCAGACAGAACATACAATTTTAAAAAAAAGTTTCCAATTTACTTCTATATTAAATTTGCTTCATTCCCATGGTATTCTTTGTTGAAGAGATACCTAGGTAGGCATCTGGAACACTACATAGCAGGAAATAGTGCTCTTGCAAATGGATAACATTCTTGCAAAACTGCTGCCATATAGTGCTCCATTAATGGGCGGCTCCTAAGATTATGACTGCTTTTCAACAAAAGATACTAAGGGAACAATGAAAAAATGATAAGTGAAGTAAATTGCAATTCTTGTGGGAACTGGAAAACCCAATGTTTCAAGGCTTAAAGGGACATAAAACCCAAATGTTTTTATTTTAATATTTAGATAGAGCATGTGATTTTAAAAAACTTTCCAATTTACTTCTATTATTTAAATTTGCTTCATTATCTTTGTGTCCTTTGTTGAAGGTACAGCAATGCACTACTGGGAGCTAGCTGAGCACACCTGAGGAACCAGCGACAAGAAGCATATATGTGCGCCACCAATCAGCAGCTAGCTCCCAGTAGTGCATTGTTGCTCCTGAGCTTACCTATGTATTCTTTTCAACTAAGGGCACCAAGAGAACAAAGCAAATTAGATAGCAGAAGTGTATTGGAAAGTTGTTTAAAATCACATCCTCTGTCTGAATCATGCAAGAAAATGTTTTGGATTCATATCCCTTTAAAGGGACATAAAATCCAAAACAATTCTTTGATGATTCAGATAGAACAGCGGTTCCCAACCTTTTTTCTCTCCTGTACCCCTTGATTAGGCTTTTCATTTATGAGTACTCCCTCTCTTCATTACCCCCACTCATCCCTCAAAATAAAGGAAGCGCTTTTTTATAGGGGAGGTAAGCTATACCTGAATGGCATACGACTGTACGTGTATCAACAGGATTAAAGCTCAGATCTTATTCTCAGGAGTCCTGCTGTGTGGCTGGTGCTCCTAAAAAAGGCCCTGGGGGGGGAGTAATGATCATAAAAATAAATATTTAAATTTGTGAGATCAGATTGATATTAACCACCCAGCCACTATGAACGTTTTTAGTTGGAAGTGAAGCCGTCTGAATCAAGCAAGCACTAGAAGCAGTACTTTACTTACCGGCACTGACTATAACTTATTTGTGGATGCAGACCTGCCTCGCCTGTGTCACTCGCAATCTCAACGGCTCTATCACACGTGTCCACATAGCTATGCTGCTGCAGTGCCGCTTCTATTTGAGCACTTGCAGTCAAAATTGTGTGCATGGGACAGAGGTGGGTGGAGCAGGAGGCTAAGCTGTCTGGTGACACAGGGTGATCATTAATATGTGGACCGGAGTCATCCACACCCGGTCCACATATTTCAGGTGCAGGGGCTCCCATCTGCCTATATGGCCAGGACTTCATTTGTCACTTTCTGGCTAAATGCTCCTTCCTTCCACAGTTCCACGATGCTTATTAGTTGATGACCCATTGAGCGTGCCCCCCCCCGACCCTCCCCCCGCATCTTCCGCCATTACCAACAATATTTTTGCGTACCCCCAACCGGCCTGCCAAGTACCTCCAGAGGTACACGTACCCCAGGTTGGGAACCGCTGAGATAGAACATGCAATTTTAAGCAACTTTCCAACATACTTCTATTATCAAAGTTTCTTCATTTTCTTGTTATCATTTGTTGAAAAGCAGGAAGGTAAGCTCAGGAGCGTGCACGTGCCTACAGCACTATATGGCAGCAGTTTTACAACAATGTTATACATTAGCAAGAGCACTAGATGGCAGCAGTTAGAGAACAATGTTATACATTAGCAAGAGCACTATATGGCAGCAGTTATAGAACAATGTTATACATTAGCAAGAGCACTAGATGGCAGCAGTTATAGAACAATGTTATACATTAGCAAGAGCACCAGATGGCAGCAGTTATAGAACAATGTTATACATTAGCAAGAGCACTAGATGGCAGCAGTTATAGAACAATGTTATACATTAGCAAGAGCACTAGATGGCAGCAGTTATAGAACAATGTTATACATTAGCAAGAGCACTAGATGGCAGCAGTTATAGAACAATATTATACATTAGCAAGAGCACTAGATGGCAGCAGTTATAGAACAATGTTATACATTAGCAAGAGCACCAGATGGCAGCAGTTATAGAACAATGTTATACATTAGCAAGAGCACCAGATGGCAGCAGTTATAGAACAATGTTATACATTAGCAAGAGCACTAGAGGGCAGCAGTTATAGAACAATGTTATACATTAGCAAGAGCACCAGATGGCAGCAGTTATAGAACAATGTTATACATTAGCAAGAGCACTAGAGGGCAGCAGTTATAGAACAATGCTATACATTAGCAAGAACACTAGATGGCAGCAGTTATAGAACAATCTTATACATTAGCAAGAACACTAGATGGCAGCAGTTATAGAACAATGTTATACATTAGCAAGAGCACTATATGGCAGCAGTTATAGAACAATGTTATACATTAGCAAGAGCACTAGATGGCAGCAGTTATAGAACAATGTTATACATTAGCAAGAGCACTAGATGGCAGCAGTTATAGAACAATGTTATACATTAGCAAGAGCACTAGATGACAGCATTTATAGAACAATGTTATACATTAGCAAGAACACTAGATGGCAGCAGTGATAGAACAATGTTATACATTAGCAAGAGCACTAGATGGCAGCAGTTATAGAACAATGTTATACATTAGCAAGAGCACTAGAGGGCAGCAGTTATAGAACAATGTTATACATTAGCATGAGCACTAGATGGCAGCAGTTATAGAACAATGTTATACATTAGCAAGAGCACTAGAGGGCAGCACTATTTCCTGTCATGTAGGTCTCCAGACATGTGTATATTACCTATCTAGATATCTCTTCAAAAAAGAATAACATGAGAACAAAGCAAATTTGGTAAAAGAAGTAAATTGGAAACTTAAAGGGACAGTCAACACCAGGATTTTTGTTGTTTAAAAGATAGATAATCCCTTAATTACCCATTCCTCAGTTTTGCATAAACAACATAGTTATAATTATACGTTTTACCTCTGTGATTACCTTGTGTCTAAGCCTCTGCAAACTGCCCCCTTATTTCAGTTCTTTTGACAGACTTGCATTTTAGCCAATCAGTGCTGACTCCAAGGTAACTTCATGTGCACAAGCTCAATGTTATCTATATGAAACACATGAACTAATGCCCTCTAGTGGTCAAAATGCATTCCGCTTAGAGGCAGCCTTCAAGGTCTAAAAAAAAAATAGCTTATGAACCTTTCAACTATGAATATGAAGAGAACAAAGCAAAATTGGTGATAAAAGTAAAAGTTGTTTAAAATTGCATGCCCTATTTAAATCATGAAAGTTTTTTTTGGACTTGACTACCCCTTTAAAATAGATTTTATAAAGCATAATATGTAGTTTCTTCCCCGCCTCTCTATAGTCATGTTGGCCACCATGTTGAAATCCTTCACTGATGCTTTTGCACATGTGCAGTAACTCTCCTTCAGATACCTGCAGTGCAACTTAGGTTCCAAAATAGTGCATGAAAAGTATTTAGTGTTTAATGTCCCTGTAAACATCTGTTGTCTGGCTATAGAATAGCATACTAACCAAGTGTACACATTTTCAAAACAAATTAACACAATTTTGCTTCAATTGTTTTTCAACAACTAAACTCCACCCACAATTTACCTTGTTTTGAAGAGCCAGACTGGAGTGGATTTAGCTAAGCACTGTCATTTTAGTAGCAAAAGTTCTGATTCTGTGCAGTTTCTTTATCAGATGTACAGATGTGTAGCAGGGTTAGGCTTATGAAGTTTTCATTGTGCTTTTCCAGTTCTAAGAATTAGAAGAAAAAAAAGCATAACACAATTTTCAGACTTAAATTACAAGAAAAGAGGGCAAAATAAATAAAGTATATTGCAAAATTTTATGTTACTACTTATAACTAAACATTTAAAGGGACATGAAACCCCAAAAATGTATTAATTCTCTTGGTATCTTTTGTTGAAAAGCAGAGGCGTAAGCTTAGGAGCTGGCCCATTTCTGTTACTCTATGCCAGCAGTTTTGCAAGAATGTTGTTTATTTGCAAGAGCACTAGATGGCAGCACTATTTCCTGCCATGTATTGCCCCGGATGCCTACCTAGGTGCCTCTTCAACAAGAATACCATGGGAACAAAGCAAATTTTATCATAGAGATTCATTGGAAACTTTTTCTTAAATGGTCTGTTCTGCTTGAATCACAAAAGTGCTTGCGGATTGGTGTCTAAATGTAGCCACCAATCAGCAAGCGCTACCCAGAGTGCTGAACCCAAAACGAGCTGGCTCCTAAGCTACATTCCTGCTTTATCAAATAAAGACACCAAGAGAATGAAGAAAAATGATAATAGGAGTACATTAGAAAGTTGCATAAAGTTGGATACTCGATCGGAATCATGAAAGAAAAAAAATGGGTTTCATATCCTTTTAAGTATTGGCTATAGAAAAGCTAGGTAAACATAGCCAGCAGAAGAAATTACACTCTCATTGGGGGTTAGCAGAGATAAGTAATAACATGTTAATTTTCAATTGCACTCTTTAAGTATAGGTATGCAGACAGAGATAATATAAAGAAGCGTGTATGTGTGCAGAAAATGAGACAATAAGGAGGCCTGATTTTCCTGCAAGCTCAACCCATTTTAATGGATTGTGGTTTCAAAGAACGAAAACACACACAAATAAACCAAAAGAAGCCAATTCTCTTCTATTTTTTACTCTGCAGCAGGGATAACAAATCATTAATAACACGTTAAGGAAAAAACAATTTTATAGGACACTGTCTCTTTTTTTCATCCCCAGAGCAGTGATTCATTACTGGGACGTAGCTGAACACATCTTGTGAGTCTATGAAAAAGAGGCATATTTGTGTATCCAGCAGTCACCAGCTAGCCCTGAGTAATGCATTGATACATAGCCTATCAAGGGTGGCTTTTTTATTGCATAACAGAACAGCTACATAAAGACAACTTGTTCTCAGGAAACTAATGTGCTGTACCTTTAAGGTCTCCAGGCAAGATATTTGCTACAATACACTTGAAGCTGCGACGGCATCAAGTAAAATAAAGGCATTTTGTGCAGGGTAATGGAAAGGAAAGTCAGCATTCAGCTACGAAACAAACATATTTTACTCCTCTATCTCCTCATCTGTCTAGTGGTTTAAAGGGACACTGAACTCAAATTTTTTCTTTCGGGATTCAGATAGAGCAGGCAATTTTAAGCAACTTTCTTATTTACTCCTATTATCACATGTTCTTTGTTCTATTGGTATCTTTTTTGAAAAGCAAGAATGTAAGTTTACACTCCGGCCCATTTTTGGTGAACAACCTGGGTTGTTCTTGCTGATTGGTGGATAAATTCATCCACCAATAAAAAGGTGCTGTCCAGGGTTCGAACCAAAAATTGGCTGGCTCCTTAGCTTAGATGCCTTCTTTTTCAAATAAAGATAGCAAGAGAACGAAGAAAAATTGATAATAGAAGTTAATTAGAAAGTTGCTTAAAATTGCATGCTCTATCTGAATCATGAAAGAAAAAAATTGGGTTCAGTGTCCCTTTAATTTTGTTTCCCCTAGTTACCACAGAGTTAAAGGGACCGTATAAACCAATTTTCCTATAACTGCATGTAATAGACACTACTATAAAGAATAAGATGCACAGATACTGAAATAAAAATCCAGTATAAAACTGTTTAAAAACTTACTTAGAAGCTCTCAGTTTAGCTCTGTTGAAAAGGTTACTGGAAAACCCACTGCAAGTGGGAAATAGCAGACCCCCCCTCCCCTTTCTTTTGCATATGAAAAGACCCTTTACACAAACAGGAGCAAGCTGGAGTAGGTATACGTCGGTATTCTCCTAAAACTTTGGGGCTTGGTTAGGAGTCTGAAAATCAGAGCAATGTTCTTTAAAAATAAGCAAAACTATACATTTTAAAAAAAAAAAACTGTATGGGCTTTATAAATGGATCATCTACAAAACATTTATGCAATGAAAAAATCTAGTCTATAATGTCCCTTTAACTCCTTCACAGCTAAATAGGGTGGCCACCTCGGCCATGTTTTCCTGGATACGTAAGAGTTACGAATGCTGCAGGGCGGAACATGTATTAAAGGGACAGTATACACCAATTTTGATATAACTGTATGTAATAGATACTACTATAAAGAAGAATATGCACAGATACTGATATAAAAATCCAGTATAAAACCTTTTAAAAACTTACTTAGAAACTCCCAGTTTAGCACTATTGATGAGGTAGTCTGGGACACCCAGTGAAAGGGGCTGGGTAAAACAAAAATAGCAGACACTCCACACCTCCCCCCTTCCCTACATATGAAAAGACAAATAACCTAAACAGGAGCCTGCAGGCGTCAGTATACATCTGGCACTGTGGGGCTTGGTTAGGAGTCTGAAAGTCAGACATATACCAAGAAAGGTATCTATAAAGGAGTGTTAGCTGACGTCACAGATCACAAAAAATGCAATGTCATAGTACTGAGATTGAATCAGTTAAACAAATAAGTTCATAGTCCTGTTTGCATGATAAGCAATTATTTATGGATAAGTGCAACAATGGCACATAGAGACAGGTAATATCCCCTTACCAGAGGGTACCTCAATCATATGAGGTAATGTTTGCACGACTGGTTGATCCTTTAAGGTCTTGTCGTGATTATCCCTCAGGCTTTAGATGTTGTGTATATCCCCTTGTTTCGTGCAGGCTTGTGTATGGTACTTTCAATTTCGAAACTTCCTGGTCCTTGGTATAGCTGCCTTGGTGTCTCACCGCAGTATGGTAGTCCAATCTGGATCTTGGCTCTCACCATGTTAGGGGAAGTATGGCAAAGGAAAAGAAAGAGTACATAGTGTGATACTGTTTAGGTAAAAATTTATTTCAATATTTATATTTGATATATGATAATCTATATATCTACGTATTTTTTGTATTAGTAGCGCTTAATTCCATTCGATCTATTTTCTCTTGTATGTAATTTCTCTATCAGTGTCAGGGGTACACTGAATCGTTTATTCATGCTGCACAATACCCACACCCATAAAGTCTAAAGATTCCATAGGGAAAATACAGTTCCCACATTATACTTTTTAGACAGGTGTAGATATCTATACACAGTACCCACACGAGGTCATAATATCACTTTCTGTTGTACAACTGAGCGCTGGTAACACTCCTTGATATACTCTATATACCAAGAAAGGCAAATAAACCTAATTGCAGAAGTAAATCTCTAAAATTCCCATGCTCTATCTGGACCATAAACGTTTCATTTAGCTTTTATGTCCCTTTAACGGCTTGAAGGCTGAGAACAGTAAGTTGTTCTGCTGTACACAAGCAGGTTGCATGCTATTCTGGGTGGGACATGCAACCAACATTTTTCTTTTCTTTTTCAAAAAGAGTAAACCATTTTAATTTCATTATCAAATGTGCTTCATTTTCTTGGTATCCTTTGTTGAAGGAGCAGCAATGCACTGCGGGCAGCTAGCTGATGACTGTGCCATATATGTGCAGCCACCAATCTGCAACTAACTAACGGTAGTGCATTGCTTCTACTGGGCCTACCTATGTATGATTTTAAACAAAGGATACCAAGAGAATAAAACAATTTGAATAACAGAAGTAAATTGTAAAGTTGTTTAAAATTGCATACTCTTTATAAATCAGCAACGTTTATTTGACTTTACTGTCCTTTTAAATGAGCGCACACAAAAACTGTACAGCAGCTGTGCTTAAAGGACCAGTGAATACAGCAGATTTGCATAATCAACAGATGCATGATAAAGAGACAATGCAATAGCACTTAGGGCTCGATTTATCAAAGCCCCTACGGCTGCAAGTTCTCACAAGAACCTGCTCACCGTATTTAACAACAATTTTCCTAACCTCTTCACCCCCTCTAAGGTGGCGAAATTCAATCTCTGCAGTCTAGTCAGAACAAGGAGATTGACAGCTGCTGCCCGCACGTGACTGGCTGTGCGTGGGCAGGGGGCGGGATTGCACACGAGCGCAAAATAGCGCTCATGTGCAATAGTTATTTCTTCTGGGGCAATTCGCCCCGCCAGAGGCGATCTGAGGCGGACAGGGGCGCATATATATGCGCCCCTGTGTGCCTCAGCTGTGATAAATCGACCCCTTGTCTGAATTCAAATGAGTCGTAGATTTTATTTCTGGCAAATTTAAGTTATGTCTATTTTTACTCCTCCTGTATCATGTGACAGCCATCAGCCAATCACAAAAGCATATACGTATATTCTGTGAATTCTTGCACATGCTCAATAGGATCTGGTGACTCAAAAAGTATAAATATAAAAACAGAATTTATGCTTACCTGATAAATTACTTTCTCCAACGGTGTGTCCGGTCCACGGCTTCATCCATAACTTGTGGGAATATTCTCCTCCCCAACAGGAAATGGCAAAGAGCACAGCAAAAGCTGTCCATATAGTCCCTCCCAGGCTCCGCCCCCCCAGACATTCGACCGACGGACAGGAGAAAAAAAGGAGAAACTATAGGGTGCCGTGGTGACTGTAGTTAAAGAAAGAAATTTATCAAACCTGATTGAAAAACCAGGGCGGGCCGTGGACCGGACACACCGTTGGAGAAAGTAATTTATCAGGTAAGCATAAATTCTGTTTTCTCCAACATTGGTGTGTCCGGTCCACGGCATCATCCATAACTTGTGGGAACCAATACCAAAGCTTTAGGACACGGATGAAGGGAGGGAGCCAATCAGGTTACCTAAACAGAAGGCACCACTGCTTGCAAAACCTTTCTCCCAAAAATAGCCTCCGAAGAAGCAAAGGTATCAAATTTGTAGAATTTGGCAAAAGTGTGCAGAGAAGGCCAAGTCGCTGCCTTACATATCTGATCAACAGAAGCATCGTTCTTGAAGGCCCATGAGGAAGCCACAGCCCTAGTAGAGTGAGCTGTGATTCGTTCAGGAGGCTGCCGTCCGGCAGTCTCGTAAGCCAATCGGATGATGCTTTTCAGCCAAAAGGAAAGAGAGGTAGCAGTAGCATTTTGACCTCTCCTCTTGCCAGAATAAACGACAAACAGAGAAGACGTTTGTCTGAAATCCTTTGTTGCTTCTAAATAGAACTTTAAAGCACGGACTACATCTAAATTGTGTAACAAACGTTCCTTCTTCGAAACTGGATTCGGGCACAAAGAAGGCACAACTATTTCCTGGTTAATATTCTTGTTGGAAACAACTTTTGGAAGGAAACCAGGTTTAGTACGTAAAACAACCTTATCTGAATGAAACACCAGATAGGGCAGATTACACTGCAGAGCAGATAATTCAGAAACTCTTCTCGCAGAAGAAATAGCAACCAAAAACAGAACTTTCCAAGATAACAACTTGATATCTATGGAGTGTAAGGGTTCAAACGGAACCCCTTGAAGAACTGAAATAACTAAATTTAGACTCCAGGGAGGAGTCAAAGGTCTGTAAACAGGCTTGATCCTGACCAAAGCCTGAACAAAAGCTTGAACATCTGGCACAGCTGCCAGTCGTTTGTGTAACAAGACAGATAAAGCAGAAATCTGTCATTTTAGAGAACTCGCTGATAATCCCTTATCCAAACCTTCTTGGAGAAAGGAAAGGATCCTAGGAATTTTAATCTTACTCCATGAGAATCCCTTGGAATCACACCAACAGATATATGTTTTCCATATTTTATGGTAAATCTTTCTAGTCACAGGTTTTCTGGCTTGTACCAGAGTATCTATCACAGAATCCGAAAACCCACGCTTAGATAACATCAAGCGTTCAATTTCCAAGCCGTCAGCTGGAGAGAAACTAGATTTGGATGTTCGAATGGACCCTGTACTAGAAGATCCTGTCTCAAAGGTAGCTTCCATGGTGAAGCCGATGACATATTCACCAGGTCTGCATACCAAGTCCTGCGTGGCCACGCAGGAGCTATCAAAATCACCGAGGCCTTCTCCTGTTTGATCCTGGCTACCAGCCTGGGAATGAGAGGGAACGGTGGAAACGCATAAGCTAGGTTGAAGGTCCAAGGCGCCACTAATGCATCCACTAGAGTCGCCTTGGGATCCCTGGATCTGGACCCGTAGCAAGGAACCTTGAAGTTCTGACGAGACGCCATCAGATCCATGTCTGGAATGCCCCATAATTGGGTCAATTGGGCAAATACCTCCGGGTGGAGTTCCCACTCCCCCGGATGGAAGGTCTGACGACTCAGATAATCCGCCTCCCAGTTTTCCACTCCTGGGATGTGGATCGCAGATAGGTGGCAGGAGTGATCCTCCGCCCATTTGATGATTTTGGTCACCTCTCTCATCGCCAGGGAACTCCTTGTTCCCCCCTGATGATTGATGTAAGCAACAGTCGTCATGTTGTCTGATTGGAATCTTATGAATCTGGCCTTTGCTAGTTGAGGCTAAGCCCTGAGAGCATTGAATATCGCTCTCAGTTCCAGAATGTTTATTGGGAGAAGAGACTCTTCCCTGGACCATAGACCCTGAGCTTTCAGGGAATCCCAGACCGCGCCCCAGCCTAATAGACTGGCGTCGGTCGTGACGATGACCCACTCTGGTCTGCGGAAGCTCATTCCCTGGGACAGGTGATCCTGGGTCAGCCACCAACGGAGTGAGTCTCTGGTCTTCTGATCTACTTGAATCACTGGAGACAAGTCTGTATAGTCCCCATTCCACTGTTTGAGCATGCACAGTTGTAATGGTCTTAGATGAATTCGCGCAAAAGGAACTATGTCCATTGCAGCAACCATCAACCCTACTACTTCCATGCACTGAGCTATGGAAGGCCGTAGAACAGAGTGAAGAACTTGACAAGCGTTTAGAAGCTTTGACTTTCTGACATCTGTCAGGAAAATCTTCATTTCTAAAGAATCTATTATTGTCCCCAAGAAGGGAACTCTTGTTGACGGAGACAGGGAACTCTTTTCTATGTTCACCTTCCACCCGTGAGATCTGAGAAAGGCCAGAACGATGTCTGTGTGAGCCTTTGCCTTTGAAAGAGACGACGCTTGTATTAGAATGTTGTCCAAGTAAGGTGCCACTGCAATGCCCCTTGGTCTTAGAACCGCTAGAAGGGACCCGAGTACCTTTGTGAAAATCCTTGGAGCAGTGGCTAGCCCGAATGGGAGAGCCACAAACTGGTAATGTTTGTCCAGAAAGGCGAACCTTAGGAACTGATGATGATCTTTGTGGATAGGAATATGTAGATACGCATCCTTTAGATCCAAGGTAGTCATAAATTGACCCTCCTGGATTGTAGGTAGAATCGTTTGAATAGTTTCCATTTTGAACGATGGCACTCTGAGAAATTTGTTTAGAATCTTTAAATCCAGAATTGGTCTGAAGGTTCCCTCTTTTTTGGGAACTACAAACAGATTTGAGTAAAACCCCAGTCCTTGTTCCACAGTTGGAACTGGGTGTATCACTCCCATTTTTAACAGGTCTTCTACACAATGTAAGAATGCCTGTCTCTTTATTTCGTTTGAAGATAAACGAGAGATGTGGAACCTTCCCCTTGGGGGTAGTTTCTTGAATTCTAGAAGATAACCCTGAGAGACTATTTCTAGTGCCCAGGGATCCTGAACATCTCTTGCCCAGGCCTGAGCAAAGAGAGAGAGTCTGCCCCCTACTAGATCCGGTCCCGGATCGGGGGCTACCCCTTCATGCTGTCTTGGTAGCAGCAACAGGTTTCTTGGCCTGTTTACCCTTGTTCCAGCCTTGCATCGGTTTCCAAGCTGGTTTGGTCTGGGAAGCATTACCCTCTTGTCTAGAGGCTGCAGAGTTGGAGGCCGGTCCGTTCCTGAAATTGCGAAAGGAACGAAAATTGGACTTATTCTTAGCCTTGAAAGGCCTATCTTGTGGGAGGGCATGGCCCTTACCCCCAGTGATATCTGAAATAATCTCTTTCAATTCTGGCCCAAAGAGGGTCTTACATTTGAAAGGGATATTAAGCAATTTTGTCTTGGAAGATACATCCGCTGACCAAGACTTTAGCCAGAGCACTCTGCGCGCCACAATTGCAAACCCTGAATTTTTCGCCGCTAATCTAGCTAACTGCAAAGCGGCATCTAAAATAAAGGAATTAGCCAACTTAAGTGCGTGAATTCTGTCCATAACCTCCTCATACGGAGTCTCTCTACTGAGCGACTTTTCTAGTTCTTCAAACCAGAACCACGCTGCTGTAGTGACAGGAATAATACACGAAATAGGTTGAAGGAGGTAACCTTGCGGTACAAAAATCTTTTTAAGCAAACCCTCCAATTTTTTTATCCATAGGATCTTTGAAAGCACAATTGTCCTCAATAGGAATGGTCGTGCGTTTGGCTAGTGTAGAAACTGCCCCCTCGACCTTAGGGACTGTTTGCCATAAGTCCTTTCTGGGGTCGACCATAGGAAATAATTTCTTAAATATAGGAGGAGGGACAAAAGGTATGCCAGGCTTCTCCCACTCCTTATTCACTATGTCCGCCACCAGCTTGGGTATTGGAAAAGCGTCGGGGGACCTCTAGGGAACTTGTCCATCTTGCACAATTTTTCTGGGATGACCAAGTTGTCACAATCATCCAGAGTAGATTAAGCAGTGCGCGGAGATGCTCTAATTAAAATTTAAATGTCACAACATCAGGTTCTGCCTGCTGAGAAATTCTTCCTGAATCAGAAATTTCCCCATCTGACAAAACCTCCCTCATAGCCACTTCAGATTGGTGTGAGGGTATGACAGAGCAATTATCATCAGCGCCCTCCTGCTCTACAGTGTTTAAAACAGAGCAATCGCGCTTTCTCTGAAATGCAGGCATTTTGGATAAAATATTTGCTATGGAGTTATCCATTACTGCTGTCAATTGTTGCATAGTAACAAGCATTGGCGCGCTAGAAGTACTAGGGATCTCCTGCGTGGGCAAAACTGGTGTAGACACAGAAGGAGATGATGTAGAACTATGTCTACTCCCTTCATCTGATGAATCATCTTGGGCAACTTTACTATCTGTGGCAATACTGTCCTTACTTTGTTTGGACGCTATGGCACAATTATCACACATATTTGAAGGGGGAGACACTTCGGCTTCCATACACACAGAACATAGTCTATCTGAAGGCACAGACATATTAAACAGGCTTAAACTTGTCAATAAAGTACAAAAACCGTTTTAAAACAAAACCGTTACTGTCTCTTTAAATTTTAAACAGGGCACACTTTATTACTGAATATGTGAAAAACTATGAAGGAATTGTTCAATTTTAACCAAATTTTAACCACAGTGTCTTAAAGCATTCAAAGCATTGCACCCCAAATTTCAGGCTGTTAACCCTTAAAATGTGGAAACCGGAGCCTTTTACAGTTTTAACCCCCTTACAGTCCCAGCCCCAGCCTTTGCTGCGACTTCACCAAACCCAGGGGGGTATACGATACCAAATGAAGCCTTCTAGGAACCTTTTCAACTAATTCCAGACCCACACACATGCAGCTGCATGTATTGCTCTCAAAAGTAACTGCGCAGTAATGGCGCGAAAATGAGGCTCTGCCTACTACAGAGAAGGCCCTTCCTGACTGAGGTGTCTAAACCAGTGCCTGACGTAAAAAAACGTTCCCCAAAGTTATAAAATGTGAATTTCAACATCAAACTGTATAAAATGCCTAAATAAAGCAATCGATCTAGCCCATAAAAGTGTCTACCAGTTTTATAGCCCATATTAAGCCCTTTATTCTGTTTGAGACTAAGAAAATGGCTTACCGATCCCCATGAGGGGAAAAATGACAGCCTTCCAGCATTACATAGTCTTGTTAGAAATATGTCTAGTCATACCTTAAGCAGAAAAGTCTGCCAACTGCTCCCCCCAACTGAAGTTATCTCAACAGTCCTGTGTGGGAACAGCAATCAATTTTAGTTACTGCTGCTAAAATCATACTCCTCTCACAAACAGAACTCTTCATCTTTTTCTGTTTCAGAGCAAATAGTACATACCAGCACTATTTTAAAATAACAAACTCTTGATAGTAGAATAAAAACTACAACTAAACACCACATACTCTTCACCATCTCCGTGGAGATGCTACTTGTTCAGAGCGGCAAAGAGAATGACTGGGGGGGGCGGAGCCTGGGAGGGACTATATGGACAGCTTTTGCTGTGCTCTTTGCCATTTCCTGTTGGGGAGGAGAATATTCCCACAAGTTATGGATGACGCCGTGGACCGGACACACCAATGTTGGAGAAAAGACTGCACATTTTGTTTATGGAAGTAAATTGGAAAGTTGTTTAATATTACATGCTCTATCTGAATCATGAAAATGTAATTTTTACTTGAGTGTCCCTTTAAGGAGATAACAACACTTTAATAGCTTTTACTAGAACTGTTTTTGCTAACAAAAGTATAAATGTACTCACACATTTCCGTTTTGGACATTATGTCCATTTAGGTGACAAAAGTGGATTTTAGGCTATAAAGTGGAACCTATGATCGTCACCTTGGCCATGATTTCCTGGACAGTTCTGAGTTATACATGCTGCAGGGTGTGCAGGGAGGAACATGAATAGTGCTGTCCAGGGTCACTATTTGTGTGCTGTCCAGGTGTGTAGTGCATGTTCCTCCCTGCACACCCTGCAGCATGTGTAACTCATAAGTGTCCAGGAATATATGGCCGTGGTGGCAAACTTAGTGGAACCTTTAGCTTTGTTGAAACCTTTGTTCATGGTCTTAATTTTTAAAAAAGACATTAAACACCTTTGCTTTTATGTGAACAAAAATGTTCTTGTCTCGTATTTTTTTGAGCCACCAACAAGCAAATCCAGTAACCGGGAAATGCTGCAAATCAAATAGCTGGTTTAGGCAAATGTTTAGGCTATTCTGTTAATAATGTAATAATTAGATTTACCACTAGATGTCACTAAAACATAAAACATATCAGCTGTGTTTTTTGGGTTGAATTTTTTCCATGAAAAAGATGTTAAATACACATAAGAACCTGCTAATATTTTTAAAATGGTTTGTTATAACCTTTGTATCTCTATTTTGTTTTGTTTTGTTCATTTTATTTATTTCAAAATTACAAATGAAAAAACAAACAAGTTTATTTTTAAGAACATTAATATTAGTAAAGAGGGGGGTGAATTTTTTTTATTTATTTTTTTACATTTTCTTAGCAATAACTTACATTGTCTAAATTATCTTTGAACAGTCATAGTCACATTGATATCTGCCTAAGGGTGGTGCTTAATGACCTTATTGCCCTGACAGACTGAACTAAAGAGATTTTATATCAGCAGTACCTAATTAATGATATCCTGATTAGAACTAAGGTTCCCTCTCTGCTGACCAGGGGCCCGATCCGATATGCAGCGTCGCCCGCAAAAGCCGGCAACGCCGGTTTTTGGTATCCTATATACAGCACCGCATCTAAATGCGGCACGTATATTTCACCCGTCGCTCGCAATTTTTACTCCCATAAGCTAACATGGGACCGCGTCGTAAATCGGTATCCAACATCCAGCGCAAGGCCTTACGTGGCGAAAATGCAGAATTCTTACTCCATTTTCACCTTGCCATAAAATGCAGCCGTAGCAGGCCTTGCGCTGAGTATGGGAGCACCATAACTCCCTAAAATGCCTGCAAAAAAAAAAACCTAACACCTAACGCATGCGCAAGTATTCCTATTTAAAACTAAATACTTACCTATAAAATAAACCCTAAGATAGCTACAATATAATTAATAATTACAGTGTAGCTATTTTAGGATTTATTTTTATTTTACAGGCAACTTTGTATTTATTTTAACTAGGTACAATAGCTATTAAATAGTTAATAACTATTTAATAGCTACCTAGTTAAAATAATTACAAAATAACCTGTAAAATAAATCCTAACCTAAGTTAAAAATACACCTAACACTACACTATCATTTAATAAATTAAATTAATTAACTATAATTAGCTAACATTAAATACAATTAACTAAAATAAACTAAAGTACAAAAAAAAAAAAAAAACAAACACTAAATTACAGGAAAAAAAATACAAGAAGTTTAAACTAATTACACCTAATCTAAGCCCCCTAATAAAATAAAAAAGCCCCCCAAAATAATAAAATGCCCTACCCTATACTAAATTACAAATAGCCCTTAAAAGGGCCTTTTGCAGGGCATTGCCCCAAAGTAATCATCTCTTTTACCTGTAAAAAAAAATTACAATACCCCCCCAACATTACAACCCACCACCTAAACACCCCTACTCTAAAACCCACCCAATCCCCCCTTAAACAAACCTAACACTACCCCATTGAAGATAACCCTACCTTGAGCTGTCTTCACCCAGCCGGGCACAAGTGGTCATCTGATCCGGGCAGAAGTCTTCATCCGATGGGGCAGAAGAGGACATCCAGACCAGCAGAAGGCTTCATCCAAGCGGCATCTTCTATCTTCTTCCATTCGACGAGGAGCGGCTCCATCTTGAAGACATCCGGATCAGCCAATAGGATTGACCTCGCATTCTATTGGCTGATCCAATCAGCCAATCGGATTGAACTTCAATACGATTGGCTGATTAAATCAGCCAATCAGATTTTTCCTATCTTAATTCCGATGACACCATCTTGGATGACGTGATTTAAAGGAACCGTCATTCGTCGAGTAGTAATCGTGCTGGAAGGATGCTCCGCGTCGGATGTCTTCAAGATGGAGCCACTCCTCGTCGGATGGAAGAAGATAGAAGATGCCGCTTGGATGTAGCCTTCTGCTGGTCCTGATGTCCTCTTCTGCCCGGATTGGATGACCACTTGTGCCCGGCTGGGTGAAGACGGCTCAAGGTAGGGTGATCTTCAATGGGGTAGTGTTAGGTTTTTTTTAATTGCCACAATGCATCTAGGAGCAGGTCAATGTAGTTATAGTGCAGTCCCTCTTATTACACCTTTCTCCAATAGGTGTAATCAATTAGCACACAGAACAAAAGAGGTTGAGGGACGCGCCCAACCAGGCTAACTACTCTAAATAAAAACTATCCAAATTGGAGTTTAAACTGTGCAAAAAATATTTAAATAATACAGCCAACTGTAAATATATAAGTAATTAACCTTCAATATTTATTAACATACACTTACATACACAGAAAATAAATCTAGCAGACACTGGTGTCATTAGAAGCTGAATAATTCATATATTAGAAATAATTCATATATTAAAAAAACACTCTAAAAACAATTCATATACAATAAATTTTCAACTGGTCATTGGCTCACAATAAATTAATAACAAACTAATGTAGATTCACAATCTTAAAGGATTTTTTGAGATGCCTTTAAATGTGCCTTTAAAAGTTACCCGGTTCTTCAAACTCTTTGACAATGCGAGCTGAAATCACATATGCAGACCGTATTAGTAACAAGTGTCAAGATATTATGAATGTGTAGCAATCTCAGATTGTTATTGCTTAAGTGTAATAGCAAAGTCTCCACGTCTTGTTACTTCAAAACAGTATATAAAGAAGTCATGTAGTTATTACATGTTGTCTTAAACCAAAGCACAGATATACTGCAGAAAACATAATTTATGCTTACCTGATAAATTTATTTCTCTTGTAGTGTATCCAGTCCACGGATCATCCATTACTTGTGGGATATTCTCCTTCCCAACAGGAAGTTGCAAGAGGATCACCCACAGCAGAGCTGCTATATAGCTCCTCCCCTCACTGTCATATCCAGTCATTCGACCGAAACAAGCCAAGAAAGGAGAAACCATAGGGTGCAGTGGTGACTGTAGTTTAATTAAAATTTAGACCTGCCTGAAACGGACAGGGCGGGCCGTGGACTGGATACACTACAAGAGAAATAAATTTATCAGGTAAGCATAAATTATGTTTTCTCTTGTTAAGTGTATCCAGTCCACGGATCATCCATTACTTGTGGGATACCAATACCAAAGCTAAAGTACACGGATGATGGGAGGGACAAGGCAGGGATTAAGCGGAAGGAACCACTGCCTGAAGAACCTTTCTCCCAAAAACAGCCTCCGAAGAAGCAAAAGTATCAAATTTGTAAAATTTGGAAAAAGTATGAAGGGAAGACCAAGTTGCAGCCTTGCAAATCTGTTCAACAGAGGCCTCATTTTTAAAGGCCCAGGTGGAAGCCACAGCTCTAGTACAATGAGCTGTAATCCTTTCAGGAGGCTGCTGTCCAGCAGTATCATAGGCTAAACGGATTATACTCCGAAGCCAAAAAGAAAGAGAGGTTGCCGAGGCCTTCTAACCTCTCCTCTGTCCAGAGTAAACAACAAACAGGTTAGATGTTTGGCGAAAATCTTTAGTAGCCTGTAAGTAAAACTTCAAGGCACGGACTACGTCTAGATTATGCAAAAGACGTTCCTTCTTTGAAGAAGGATTAGGACATAATGATGGAACAACAATCTCTTGATTGATATTCTTGTTAGAAACCACCTTAGGTAAAAACCCAGGTTTTGTACGCAGAACAACTTTATCTGAATGAAAGATAAGATAAGGAGAATCACAATGTAAGGCAGATAACTCTGAGACTCTTCGAGCCGAGGAAATAGCCATCAGAAAAAGAACTTTCCATGAAAGAAGTTTGATATCAATAGAATGAAGGGGTTCAAACGGAACCCCTTGAAGAACTTTAAGAACCAAGTTTAAGCTCCATGGAGGAGCAACAGGTTTAAACACAGGCTTAATTCTAACTAAAGCCTGACAAAATGCCTGAACGTCTGGAACTTCTGCCAGACGCTTGTGTAAAAGAATAGACAGAGCAGAAATCTGTCCCTTTAAAGAACTAGCTGATAATCCTTTGTCCAAACCCTCTTGGAGGAAGGACAATATCCTAGGAATCCTAACCCTACTCCATGAGTAATTCTTGGATTCACACCAATGAAGATATTTACGCCATATCTTGTGGTAAATTTTCCTGGTGACAGGCTTTCGTGCCTGTATTAAGGTATCAATTACTGACTCGGAGAAGCCACGCTTTGATAGGATCAAGCGTTCAATCTCCATGCAGTCAGTCTCAGAGAAAGTAGATTCGGATGATTGAAAGGACCTTGTATTAGAAGGTCTTGTCTCAGAGGCAGAGTCCATGGTGGAAAGGATGACATGTCCACTAGGTCTGCATACCAGGTCCTGTGTGGCCACGCAGGCGCTATCAATATCACTGATGCTCTTTCCTGTTTGATTTTGGCAATCAGACGAGGGAGCAGAGGAAACGGTGGAAACACATAAGCCAGGTTGAAGAACCAAGGCGCTGCTAGAGCATCTATCAGTGCCGCTTCTGGGTCCCTGGACCTGGATCCGTAACAAGGAAGCTTGGCGTTCTGGCGAGACGCCATGAGATCCAATTCTGGTTTGCCCCAACGGAGAACCAATTGAGCAAACACCTCCGGATGGAGTTCCCATTCCCCCGGATGAAAAGTCTGACGACTTAGAAAATCCGCCTCCCAGTTCTCTACACCTGGGATATGGATCGCTGACAGGTGGCAAGAGTGAGTCTCTGCCCAGCGAATTATCTTGGAGACTTCTGACATCGCTAGGGAACTCCTGGTTCCCCCTTGATGGTTGATGTAAGCCACAGTCGTGATGTTGTCGACTGAAATCTGATGAACCTCAGTGTTGCTAGCTGAGGCCAAGCAAGAAGAGCATTGAATATTGCTCTTAACTCCAGAATATTTATTGGGAGGAGTTTCTCCTCCTGAGTCCATGAACCCTGAGCCTTCAGGGAGTTCCAGACTGCACCCCAACCTAGAAGGCTGTCATCTGTTGTTACAATTGTCCAATCTGGTCTGCGAAAGGTCATACCCTTGGACAGATGGGCCCGAGATAACCACCAGAGAAGAGAATCTCTGGTTTCCTGATCCAGATTTAGTAGAGGGGACAAATCTGTGTAATCCCCATTCCACTGACTGAGCATGCATAATTGCAGCGGTCTGAGATGCAGGCGCGCGAATGGCACTATGTCCATCGCCGCTACCATTAAGCCGATTACTTCCATGCACTGAGCCACCGTGGGGCGCGGAATGGAGTGAAGAACACAGCAAGCATTTAGAAGTTTTGATAACCTGGACTCCGTCAGGTAAATTTACATTTCTACAGAATCTATTACAGTCCCTAGGAAGGAAACCCTCGTGAGAGGAGATAGAGAACTCTTTTCTTCGTTCACTTTCCACCCATGCGACCTCAGGAATGCCAGAACTATCTCTGTATGAGATTTGGCAATTTGAAAGCTTGACGCCTGTATCAGGATATCGTCCAGGTAAGGAGCCACCGCTATGCCTCGCGGTCTTAAGACCGCCAGAAGTGAGCCCAGAACCTATGTAAAAATTCTTGGGGCTGTAGCCAACCCGAATGGAAGAGCTACAAATTGGTAATGCCTGTCTAGAAAGGCAAACCTCAGGAACTGATGATGATTCTTGTGAATCGGAATGTGAAGGTAGGCATCCTTTAAGTCCACTGTGGTCATGTACTGACCCTCTTGGATCATGGGTAAAATGGTTTGAATAGTTTCCATCTTGAATGACGGAACTCTGAGGAATTTGTTTAGGATCTTTAAATCCAAAATTGGTCTGAAGGTTCCCTCTTTTTTTGTAACCACAAACAGATTTGAATAAAACCCCTGTCCTTGTTCCGTCCGCGGAACTGGATGGATCACTCCCATTACAAGGAGATCTTGTACGCAGCTTAGGAATGCCTCTTTCTTTATCTGGTTTGCAGATAATCTTGAAAGGTGAAATCTCCCTTGTGGAGGAGAAGCTTTGAAGTCCAGAAGATATCCCTGAGATATGATCTCCAACGCCCAGGGATCCTGAACATCTCTTGCCCACGCCTGGGCGGAGAGAGAGAGTCTGCCCCCCACTAGATCCGTTGTCGGATAGGGGGCCGCTCCTTCATGCTGTCTTAGAGGCAGCAGCAGGCTTTCTGGCCTGCTTGCCCTTGTTCCAGAACTGGTTAGGTTTCCAGGCCTGCTTGGATTGAGCAAAAGTTCCCTCTTGTTTTGAAGCAGGCAGGTGATGCTGCACCTGCCTTGAAATTTCGAAAGGCACGAAAATTAGACTGTTTGGCCTTTGATTTGGCCCTGTCCTGAGGAAGGGTATGACCCTTACCTCCAGTAATGTCAGCAATAATTTCTTTCAAACCAGGCCCGAATAAGGTCTGCCCCTTGAAAGGAATGTTGAGTAATTTAGACTTTGAAGTCACATCAGCTGACCAGGATTTGAGCCATATCGCCCTACGCGCCTAGATGGCGAATCCGGAATTCTTAGCCATTAGTTTAGTCAAATGAACAATGGCATCAGAAACAAATGAGTTAGCTAGCTTAAGAGTTCTAAGCTTGTCAACAATTTCAGTCAATGGAGCTGTATGGATGGCCTCTTCCAGGGCCTCAAACCAGAATGCCATCGCCGCAGCAGTGACAGGCGCAATGCATGCAAGGGGCTGTAAAATAAAACCTTGTTGAATAAACATTTTCTTAAGGTAACCCTCTAATTTTTTTATCCATTGGATCTGAAAAAGCACAACTGTCCTCAACCGGGATAGTGGTACGCTTTGCTAAAGTAGAAACTGCTCCCTCCACCTTAGGGACAGTCTGCCATAAGTCCCGTGTAGTGGCATCTATTGGAAACATTTTTCTAAATATAGGAGGTGGGGAAAAGGGCACACCGGGCCTATCCCACTCCTTACTAATAATTTCTGTAAGCCTTTTAGGTATTGGAAAAACATCAGTACTCACCGGCACTGCATAGTATTTATCCAGCCTACACAATTTCTCTGGCACTGCAATTGTGTCACAGTCATTCAGAGCAGCTAATACCTCCCCAAGCAATACACGGAGGTTCTCAAGCTTAAATTTAAAATTAGAAATCTCTGAATCAGGTCTCCCCGATTCAGAGACGTCACCCACAGACTGAAGCTCTCCGTCCTCAGGTTCTGCATATTGTGACGCAGTAACAGACATGGCTCTTACAGCATTTACGCACTCTGTATCTCGTCTAACCCCAGAGCTATTGAGCTTGCCTCTCAATTCAGACAATCTGGATAATACCTCAGACAGGGTATTATTCATGATTGCAGCCATGTCCTGCAAAGTAATCGCTATGGGCGTCCCTGATGTACTTGGCGCCATATTAGCGTGCGTCCCTTGAGCGGGAGGCGAAGGGTCCGACACGTGGGGAGAGTTAGTCGGCATAACTTCCCCCTTGACAGACCCCTCTGGTGACAATTCTTTTATAGATAAAGACTGATCTTTACTGTTTAAGGTGAAATCAATACATTTAGTACACATTCTCCTATGGGGCTCCACCATGGCTTTTAAACATAATGAACAAGTATCCTCTGTTTCAGACATGTTTGTACAGACTAGCAATGAGACTAGCAAGCTTGGAAAACACTTTAAAGCAAGTTAACAAGCAATATAAAAAACTTTACTGTGCCTTTAAGAGAAATAAATTTTGACAAAATTTGAAATAACAGTGAAAAAAGGCAGTTACACTAACAAAATGTTTACAGTGTATGTAACAAGTCAGCAGAGCATTGCACCCACTTGCAAATGGATGATTAACCCCTTAATAACAAAAGCAGAATAATAAATGACAAAAACGTTTTTTAAACACAGTCACAACAACTGCCACAGTCTACTGTGATTGTTACCCTCCTCAAACACGACTTTGAAGCCTTTTGAGCACTTCAGAGATGTCCTGGATCATGCAGGAAGAAGCTGAATGTCTCTGTCAGTATTTTATCTGCACAGAAAAGAACTAAAATAGGCCCTTCCCACTCATATTGCAACAGTGGAAAGCCTCAGGAACTGTTTCTAGGCAAAAATCAAACCAGCCATGTGGAAAAAAACTAGGCCCCAATAAGTTTTGTCACCAAACATATATAAAAACGATTAAACATGCCAGCAAACGTTTTATATTACACTTTTATAAGAGTATGTATCTCTATTAATAAGCCTGATACCAGTCGCTATCACTGCATTTAAGGCTTTACTTACATTAATCAGGTATCAGCAGCATTTTCTAGCAAATTCCATCCCTAGAAAAATATTAACTGCACATACCTTATTGCAGGAAAACCTGCACGCCATTCCCTCTCTGAAGTTACCTCACTCCTCAGAATATGTGAGAACAGCAATGGATCTTAGTTACTTCTGCTAAGATCATAGAAATCACAGGCAGATTCTTCTTCTAATGCTGCCTGAGATGAAACAGTACACTCCGGTACCATTTAAAAATAACAAACTTTTGATTGAAGTTAAAAAACTAACTATAATACACCACTCTCCTCTTACTACGTCCATCTTTGTTGAGATTTGCAAGAGAATGACTGGATATGGCAGTGAGGGGAGGAGCTATATAGCAGCTCTGCTGTGGGTGATCCTCTTGCAACTTCCTGTTGGGAAGGAGAATATCCCACAAGTAATGGATGATCCGTGGACTGGATACACTTAACAAGAGAAATAAGCGTTACCTTGATCCTTTTAGTCGGGTATGCTTTAATCTTTTCCAGTACCTTTTAAAGCCGGGTATTCAGTGTAATCCTCAGTCATTTAAGGATGCCGCTCATCAGCGGTTGTTGAATCTTGCGGCTTGTCTGTTTTGGTGACGTCAGCAATCTGGTGCACCAATCGACACCTTGCAATTCTTTTCAGGTTCAGTGTGCACACTTCTTTCAGGTAATTACTCCTATCGCCCCAACAGCATAACTCGGTAAGTATTTTCAGAAAGCTGGAGTTGCGGTTTTGGGAGTGTAGCTCTGCATCAAATTTTCAGTGTATTTCTTCACCTCAGTTCACAGGTTTTCCAGGTAGAAGCTGCAGGTAGATCAACGCGTGTCGGCTCTACAGGCCTTTGTCAAGAATCCTATCAGCCAATCGGAATTCGAGGGACGCCATCTTGGATGACGTGATTTAAAGGAACCGTCATTCGTCGAGTAGTCATCGTGCTGGAAGGATGCTCCGCGTCGGATGTCTTCAAGATGGAGCCGCTCCTCGTCGGATGGAAGAAGATAGAAGATGCCGCTTGGATGAAGCCTTCTGCCGGTCCTGATGTCCTCTTCTGACCGGATAGGATGAAGACTTCTGCCGGTCTGGATGTCCTCTTCTGCCCCATCGGATGAAGACTTCTGCCCGGATTGGATGACCACTTGTGCCCGGCTGGGTGAAGACGGCTCAAGGTAGGGTGATCTTCAATGGGGTAGTGTTAGGTTTTTTTAAGGGGGAATTGGGTGGGTTTTAGAGTAGGGGTGTGTGGGTGGTGGGTTGTAATGTTGGGGGGGTATTGTAAAAAAAAATTCAGGTAAAAGAGCTGATTACTTTGGGGCAATGCCCTGCAAAAGGCCCTTTTAAGGGCTATTTGTAATTTAGTATAGGGTAGGGCATTTTATTATTTTGGGGGGCTTTTTTATTTTATTAGGGGGCTTAGGTGTAATTAGTTTAAACTTCTTGTAATTTTTTTTTCTGTAATTTAATTTTTATTTTGTACTTTAGTTTATTTTAGTTAAATGTATTTAATTTGAGCTAATTGTAGTTAATTAATTTAATTTATTTAATGATAGTGTAGTGTTAGGTGTATTTGTATCTTAGGTTAGGATTTATTTTACAGGTAATGTTGTAATTATTTTAACTAGGTAGCTATTAAATAGTTATTAACTATTTAATAGCTATTGTACCTAGTTAAAATAAATACAAAGTTGCCTGTAAAATAAAAATAAATCCTAAAATAGCTACAATGTAATTATTAATTATATTGTAGCTATCTTAGGGTTTATTTTATAGGTAAGTATTTAGTTTTAAAACAGAATTTATGTTTACCTGATAAATTACTTTCTCCAACGGTGTGTCCGGTCCACGGCGTCATCCTTACTTGTGGGATATTCTCTTCCCCAACAGGAAATGGCAAAGAGCCCAGCAAAGCTGGTCACATGATCCCTCCTAGGCTCTGCCTTCCCCAGTCATTCGACCGACGTAAAGGAGGAATATTTGCATAGGAGAAACCATATGATACCGTGGTGACTGTAGTTAAAGAAAATAAATTATCAGACCTGATTAAAAAAACCAGGGCGGGCCGTGGACCGGACACACCGTTGGAGAAAGTAATTTATCAGGTAAACATAAATTCTGTTTTCTCCAACATAGGTGTGTCCGGTCCACGGCGTCATCCTTACTTGTGGGAACCAATACCAAAGCTTTAGGACACGGATGAAGGGAGGGAGCAAATCAGGTCACCTAGATGGAAGGCACCACGGCTTGCAAAACCTTTCTCCCAAAAATAGCCTCAGAAGAAGCAAAAGTATCAAACTTGTAAAATTTAGTAAAAGTGTGCAGTGAAGACCAAGTCGCTGCCTTACATATCTGATCAACAGAAGCCTCGTTCTTGAAGGCCCATGTGGAAGCCACAGCCCTAGTGGAATGAGCTGTGATTCTTTCAGGAGGCTGCCGTCCGGCAGTCTCGTAAGCCAATCTGATGATGCTTTTAATCCAAAAAGAGAGAGAGGTAGAAGTTGCTTTTTGACCTCTCCTTTTACCAGAATAAACAACAAACAAGGAAGATGTTTGTCTAAAATCCTTTGTAGCATCTAAATAGAATTTTAGAGCACGAACAACATCCAAATTGTGCAACAAACGTTCCTTCTTTGAAACTGGATTCGGACACAAAGAAGGCACGACTATCTCCTGGTTAATGTTTTTGTTAGAAACAACTTTCGGAAGAAAACCAGGTTTAGTACGTAAAACTACCTTATCTGCATGGAACACCAGATAAGGAGGAGAACACTGCAGAGCAGATAATTCTGAAACTCTTCTAGCAGAAGAAATTGCAACCAAAAACAAAACTTTCCAAGATAATAACTTAATATCAACGGAATGTAAGGGTTCAAACGGAACCCCCTGAAGAACTGAAAGCACTAAATTGAGACTCCAAGGAGGAGTCAAAGGTTTGTAAACAGGCTTGATTCTAACCAGAGCCTGAACAAAGGCTTGAACATCTGGCACAGCTGCCAGCTTTTTGTGAAGTAACACAGACAAGGCAGAAATCTGTCCCTTCAAGGAACTTGCAGATAATCCTTTCTCCAAACCTTCTTGAAGAAAGGATAGAATCTTAGGAATTTTTACCTTGTCCCAAGGGAATCCTTTAGATTCACACCAACAGATATATTTTTTCCATATTTTGTGGTAAATTCTTCTAGTTACAGGCTTTCTGGCCTGAACAAGAGTATCAATGACAGAATCTGAGAACCCTCGCTTTGATAAGATCAAGCGTTCAATCTCCAAGCAGTCAGTTGGAGTGAGACCAGATTCGGATGTTCGAACGGACCTTGAACAAGAAGGTCTCGTCTCAAAGGTAGCTTCCATGGTGGAGCCGATGACATATTCACCAGGTCTGCATACCAAGTCCTGCGTGGCCACGCAGGAGCTATCAAGATCACCGATGCCCTCTCCTGATTGATCCTGGCTACCAGCCTGGGGATGAGAGGAAACGGCGGGAATACATAAGCTAGTTTGAAGGTCCAAGGTGCTACTAGTGCATCTACTAGAGTCGCCTTGGGATCCCTGGATCTGGACCCGTAGCAAGGAACCTTGAAGTTCTGACGAGAGGCCATCAGATCCATGTCTGGAATGCCCCACAATTGAGTAATTTGGGCAAAGATTTCCGGATGGAGTTCCCACTCCCCCGGATGAAATGTCTGACGACTCAGAAAATCCGCTTCCCAATTTTCCACTCCTGGGATGTGGATTGCAGACAAGTGGCAGGAGTGAGTCTCCGCCCATTGAATGATTTTGGTCACTTCTTCCATCGCTAGGGAACTCCTTGTTCCCCCCTGATGGTTGATGTACGCAATGTTGTCTGATTGAAACCGTATGAACTTGGCCTTTGCTAGCTGAGGCCAAGCCTTGAGAGCATTGAAAATCGCTCTCAGTTCCAGAATATTTAGAAGAGATTCTTCCCGAGACCAAAGACCCTGAGCTTTCAGGGGTCCCCAGACCGCGCCCCAGCCCACCAGACTGGCGTCGGTCGTGACAATGACCCACTCTGGTCTGCGGAAGCTCATCCCCTGTGACAGGTTGTCCAGGGACAGCCACCAACGGAGTGAATCTCTGGTCCTCTGATCTACTTGTATCGTCGGAGACAAGTCTGTATAGTCCCCATTCCACTGACTGAGCATGCACAGTTGTAATGGTCTTAGATGAATTCGCGCAAAAGGAACTATGTCCATTGCCGCTACCATCAAACCTATTACTTCCATGCACTGCGCTATGGAAGGAAGAGGAACAGAATGAAGTATTTGACAAGAGTTTAGAAGTTTTGATTTTCTGGCCTCTGTCAGAAAAATCCTCATTTCTAAGGAGTCTATTATCGTTCCCAAGAAGGGAACCCTTGTTGACGGAGATAGAGAACTTTTTTCTACGTTCACTTTCCACCCGTGAGATCTGAGAAAGGCCAGGACAATGTCCGTGTGAGCCTTTGCTTGAGGAAGGGACGACGCTTGAATCAGAATGTCGTCCAAGTAAGGTACTACTGCAATGCCCCTTGGTCTTAGCACCGCTAGAAGGGACCCTAGTACCTTTGTGAAAATTCTTGGAGCAGTGGCTAATCTGAACGGAAGTGCCACAAACTGGTAATGCTTGTCCAGGAATGCGAACCTTAGGAACCGATGATGTTCCTTGTGGATAGGAATATGTAGATACGCATCCTTTAAATCCACCGTGGTCATGAATTGACCTTCCTGGATGGAAGGAAGAATTGTTCGAATGGTTTCCATTTTGAACGATGGAACCTTGAGAAACTTGTTTAGGATCTTGAGATCTAAGATTGGTCTGAATGTTCCCTCTTTTTTGGGAACTACGAACAGATTGGAGTAGAACCCCATCCCTTGTTCTCCTAATGGAACAGGATGAATCACTCCCATTTTTAACAGGTCTTCTACACAATGTAAGAATGCCTGTTTTTTTATGTGGTCTGAAGACAATTGAGACCTGTGGAACCTCCCCCTTGGGGGAAGCCCCTTGAATTCCAGAAGATAACCTTGGGAGACTATTTCTAGTGCCCAAGGATCCAGAACATCTCTTGCCCAAGCCTGAGCGAAGAGAGAGAGTCTGCCCCCCACCAGATCCGGTCCCGGATCGGGGGCCAACATCTCATGCTGTCTTGGTAGCAGTGGCAGGTTTCTTGGCCTGCTTTCCTTTGTTCCAGCCTTGCATTGGTCTCCAGGCTGGCTTGGCTTGAGAAGTATTACCCTCTTGCTTAGAGGACGTAGAACTTGGGGCTGGTCCGTTTCTGCGAAAGGGACGAAAATTAGGTTTATTTTTGGCCTTGAAAGACCTATCCTGAGGAAGGGCGTGGCCCTTGCCCCCAGTGATATCAGAGATAATCTCTTTCAAGTCAGGGCCAAACAGCGTTTTCCCCTTGAAAGGAATGTTAAGCAATTTGTTCTTGGAAGACG
This sequence comes from Bombina bombina, assembly GCF_027579735.1. Lineage (NCBI taxonomy): Eukaryota > Metazoa > Chordata > Amphibia > Anura > Bombinatoridae > Bombina > Bombina bombina. The sequence goes on from NC_069510.1 coordinate 44,542,917, forward strand.
CATCCGCTGACCAAGATTTTAGCCAAAGCGCTCTGCGCGCCACAATAGCAAAACCAGAATTTTTCGCCGCTAACCTAGCCAATTGCAAAGTGGCGTCTAGGGTGAAAGAATTAGCCAATTTGAGAGCATGAATTCTGTCCATAATCTCCTCATAAGAAGAAGAATTATTATTGAGCGCCTTTTCTAGTTCATCGAACCAGAAACACGCTGCTGTAGTGACAGGAACAATGCATGAAATTGGTTGTAGAAGGTAACCTTGCTGAACAAACATCTTTTTAAGCAAACCTTCTAATTTTTTATCCATAGGATCTTTGAAAGCACAACTATCTTCTATGGGTATAGTGGTGCGTTTGTTTAGAGTAGAAACCGCCCCCTCGACCTTGGGGACTGTCTGCCATAAGTCCTTTCTGGGGTCGACCATAGGAAAAAAAATTTAAATATGGGGGGAGGGACGAAAGGTATACCGGGCCTTTCCCATTCTTTATTTACAATGTCCGCCACCCGCTTGGGTATAGGAAAAGCTTCGGGGGGCCCCGGGACCTCTAGGAACTTGTCCATTTTACATAGTTTCTCTGGAATGACCAAATTCTCACAATCATCCAGAGTAGATAACACCTCCTTAAGCAGAGCGCGGAGATGTTCCAATTTAAATTTAAATGTAATCACATCAGGTTCAGCTTGTTGAGAAATTTTCCCTGAATCTGAAATTTCTCCCTCAGACAAAACCTCCCTGGCCCCCTCAGACTGGTGTAGGGGCACTTCAGAACCAATATCATCAGCGTCCTCATGCTCTTCAGTATTTTCTAAAACAGAGCAGTCGCGCTTTCGCTGATAAGTGGGCATTTTGGCTAAAATGTTTTTGATAGAATTATCCATTACAGCCGTTAATTGTTGCATAGTAAGGAGTATTGGCGCACTAGATGTACTAGGGGCCTCCTGTGTGGGCAAGACTGGTGTAGACGAAGGAGGGGATGATGCAGTACCATGCTTACTCCCCTCACTTGAGGAATCATCTTGGGCATCATTTTCTCTAAATTTTGTGTCACATAAATCACATCTATTTAAATGAGAAGGAACCTTGGCTTCCCCACATTCAGAACACAGTCTATCTGGTAGTTCAGACATGTTAAACAGGCATAAACTTGATAACAAAGTACAAAAAACGTTTTAAAATAAACCGTTACTGTCACTTTAAATTTTAAACTGAACACACTTTATTACTGCAATTGTGAAAAAGTATGAAGGAATTGTTCAAAATTCACCAAAATTTCACCACAGTGTCTTAAAGCCTTAAAAGTATTGCACACCAAATTTGGAAGCTTTAACCCTTAAAATAACGGAACCGGAGCCGTTTTTAACTTTAACCCCTTTACAGTCCCTGGTGTCTGCTTTGCTGAGACCCAACCAAGCCCAAAGGGGAATACGATACCAAATGACGCCTTCAGAAAGTCTTTTCTATGTATCAGAGCTCCTCACACATGCATCTGCATGTCATGCTTCCCAAAAACAAGTGCGCAATAGAGGCGCGAAAATGAGACTCTGCCTATGATTAGGGAAAGCCCCTAGAGAATAAGGTGTCCAATACAGTGCCTGCCGGTTATTTTACATAATTCCCCAAGATTAAAATAATTCCTCAAGGCTATGGAGTATAAAATATGCTTATATATAAATCGATTTAGCCCAGAAAATGTCTACAGTCTTAAAAGCCCTTGTGAAGCCCTTTTTTTCTTTCTGTAATAAAAATGGCTTACCGGATCCCATAGGGAAAATGACAGCTTCCAGCATTACATCGTCTTGTTAGAATGTGTCATACCTCAAGCAGCAAAAGTCTGCTCACTGTTCCCCCAACTGAAGTTAATTCCTCTCAACAGTCCTGTGTGGAAACAGCCATCGATTTTAGTAACGGTTGCTAAAATCATTTTCCTCTTACAAACAGAAATCTTCATCTCTTTTCTGTTTCAGAGTAAATAGTACATACCAGCACTATTTTAAAATAACAAACTCTTGATTGAATAATAAAAACTACAGTTAAACACTAAAAAACTCTAAGCCATCTCCGTGGAGATGTTGCCTGTACAACGGCAAAGAGAATGACTGGGGAAGGCGGAGCCTAGGAGGGATCATGTGACCAGCTTTGCTGGGCTCTTTGCCATTTCCTGTTGGGGAAGAGAATATCCCACAAGTAAGGATGACGCCGTGGACCGGACACACCTATGTTGGAGAAATAGGAATACTTTAGTTAATAATAGTAATATTATTTATATTTATTTAAATAATAATTAAGTTAGGGGGGGTGTTAGGGTTAGACTTAGGTTTAGGGGTTAATAACTTTGTTATAGTGGTGGCGACGTTGGCGGTGGCAGATTAGGGGTTAATAAATTTAATAGGATATGTGGGCTATGGCGGTTTAGGGGTTAATACTAGAATAGGTTTATTGTGGTGTGGGCTATGGCGTTTTAGGGGTTAATAATGTAGTTATTACTTGCGGTGTGGGCTATAGCGGTTTAGGGGTTAATACATTTATTATTAGGAGTGAGAGGGGGGATTGCGGATATAGGGGTATACGTGTCGGGCTTATTTTTGGGAGGCGTGTTAGACAGTTACGGGAGATTTAAAATTTGAGTTAGTTTTCTTAGGCGCCGGCAGTTTCTAAAGTGCTGTAAGTCACTGGCGACTCCAGAAATTTGTACTTACACTCATTTCTGGACATCGCTAGTTTATCCGACTTACGGCACTTTAGGAACTGCCGGCGGGGTATATGTAATACCCCAATGTGCGAGGTGAAATTACGGGCTGCGCGGGTTCCCTCACTTGCGCCGAAACCTATGCAGTATATCGGATCGCGCCCCAGGAATACACTTTGTGACCCTAAAACATTCCCTTTATGTTTTTATTACCCCATTAGCATTTAGAAATGAGGATATGGGGACCTTTGCTTGAGATATTCTAAAAGTAGTTAGACATTTTATAAAACACACACATGAACACTACAGACACACACACACATATACATACTCTACACACATACATACACTACACACATACATTACACACACATACATACACTACAGACACACACATACATACTCTACACACATACATACACTACAGACACACATACATACTCTACACACATACATACACTACACACACATAACATACACACACGTATACATACTCTACACACATACACTACACACACATGCATACACTACACACATACATACTCTACACACATACACTACACACAGATAACACGAACACACATTTATACACTACACACACAAACACACACATACATACTCTACACACACATAACACACACACACAAACACTACTCAACACACACAAACACGAACACTACACACACACACATAACACACACACACACACATATATATATATATATATATATATATATATATATATATATATATACACACAGTACACAACACACACATACATATCCTGCACGTACGCACACATCACAGACACACATATACACAAATACACACATACACTACACACACCTAACACACCTATCACACACACATATACACTACACTACACACACAGACACACACATACATACTCTACACACACATAACACACACAAACACTACACACACACACATACTCTACACACATACACTACACACACATATATACACCACACACACACATGCATACTCTACACACACACATGCACACTACATACACACTGGTAATACCCTACACAAACACACACGTGCACATTAAAAACACACACATGCACATTAAAAACACACACTAGATTCTAGAAAAGCATACATAAGATTTAGTTTCTCACAGTATCCAGTTCAAGCAGCAACATTTAACTAAGGACCTCAAACCTGTTTATGTGTGTGTATGCGCCTGTATGCGTGTCTGTGTGTGTATGTATGTATGTATGTATGTATGTATGTATGTATATATATATATATATATATATATATATATATATAGATAGATAGAGATAGATAGATAGAGATAGATAGATAGATATAGATATATATATAGATATATATATATACTGTGTATATATACACATCAAATAATATAATACAGGTGCCCCAGTTTAAGAAGCTAGACTGATCACATTTCATCTATTATATCTATTATAGTAGATTTTGACACAGCAGAAACCCCCATATATCCATGCTTCAGAGGTTTTGGGGGGTGATAAAATACATTTATTAGGTAGCTTATATGCCAAGTGTCTATTTAAGCCATTAAACTGCATGGTGTCTAATGAGAGATCAGTTGCTCTCATCAAACATTCTCCATGCTGCAGAGACACTGTCTAATCATTAGACTGTCTATTCTCATGCAGCTATAGTGCAGTCTATCAGGCCATAGCAGCCCCATCAGGGTTATGCTACCCAAGTTGATGAATCGCTAAACGCTTTGTAGTTTAGGACAATAAGCAAAAATCACATTGTGTCAACTCAAAAGATATATGGACAATGGTTATTTAATCTGTTAATCATTTACTTGCTGGACACTTTTACGTCACCAGAAAGTTCTGCTGGGAAATTGAATTTGTTAATGAGAAGCAAAATAATAAAACAGAGCAGAGACTGATAGTCAGAAAGGGAAGGAGTAAATCATTATATATAGAGAGAAGAGTGTTTCACATGCTGCAAGTACGGCCTATCACTCTCTATACGCAGATTTTGTTAGCACAATAACTCTGTAGGTCAATGGGCCCCTGATCTCATAAGAGGTAACATACCTGCCAGTTCTAGATGCTTTTCATGACATTCTCTAGGGCAGGGGTCAGCAACTTTGGCTCCCTAGATGTTTTGGAACTACAATTCCCATGATACTTAGGCAGCTTAAAGTGTGTCTAAGCATCATGGAAAATGTAGTTCCAAAACATATGGGGTGCAAAGGTTGTTGACCCCTGCCCTAGGGGGTAATAGTAGTAATATATAATAGAGAAGCTGATTCCAGTAGATGCTGCTGATATACACCTTGTCCACCTATTATCTAGCAATCTAATTATTAGACATGTGCACCGGCGACAAATGTGGTTCGCCCGAAACTTTCGTATAGAATATTCCGAAAATTTAGTTTAACAAATATTTTGCTAGTGTGCTATTCAATATTAGTTTCTGTTTAAACGAAATGAATACTGAATGTTCGTGAAATGTTTACATTTTGTGTTGGTTAAACGAATGTAAATGTCCATTTGCTATAGGTGAAAAAGTTCACTTCTAGCATCACATACTTACTGCGCTAATCCCGACCTTTCTTCACAGTGCCCCAAAGTGCGCTTATAGGAAGCTTATTGCAGCTGATACCAGGGTCTGCACTAAAGGACTTTCGCCGTGCTAAGCTTCCTATTAGCGCTCCGTGGTGTTCTGTGAAGGGTCAGGATTAACGAGGCTCTCCAGGGCGCTAAAGTATTTTTAATTCCTAAAATAATTCAAAGGAAACAAATAAATATGCACTAATTGCGTCCCTTGAGTGCTAACGACGACTCTGAGCCGTCGCAAATTTTCTCAGTCAGGTGCTAACGACGGCTCAGAGCCGTCGCTAGCACTCACCCACATTGAGGGCAATATGGGGGCTCCCACCTTCTCCCACCCCGGCGATCTGGCCTGAATAGTGAGAGGCTTCACGTTTCGCGCGGTGACGTCACGTGCAATGACGTGATTACCGTGCAACTTTATTTAAAATGGACAATGGACAAATATAGGGAGATGGGGGCATGCTGCTTAGAAGCCTGTATCTCAAGCATCTAAACAGCTACAGACCCCAAGACCCACCATTGGAAAGTAATCGCCTAACCTTTCTAACGGTATAAGTCTTGGGGATCAATACCAGCTTAGCACCCAGGAGGGAAATGGCTTAGCAGCCAAAGGGTTAAATGTTTTGCACTTAAGATATTCCTCTCATGAAAACATAATGAATATCCATGTTTCATTAACTAATTTGCATTTGTAACTAGACAAATGCGTGTCTACTATTTATCTATTTCTGTCTGTCTATCTATGTGTCTATCTATCTATATATCTATCTATATATCTATCTACATATCTATCTATCTACATATCTATCTATCTATCCATCTATCTATCTACATATCTATCTATCTATCTATCCATCTATCTATCTACATATCTATCTATCTACAAATCTATCAACATATTTATCTATCTATATATCTATCTATCTACCTATCTATCTATTTATCTATCTATCTATCTACAAATCTATCTATAATATATCTATCATTTATCTATCTATCTACATAATACATATATATATCTATCTATCTACATATCTATCTATCTAGCTATCTACATATCTATCTACATATCTATCTATCTACATATCTATATATATATCTATCTATCTACAGTATCTACATTATCTACATATCTAGCTATCTATCAACATATATATCTATCAACATATCTATCTATCAACATATCTATTTATCTACATATCTATCTACATATCTATCTATCTATCTATCTATCTACATATCTATATATCTATCTATCTACAGTATCTACATATCTATCTATCAACATATATATCTATCAACATATATATCTATCTACATATCTATATATCTACATATCTATATATCTACATACTACATATCTATCTTTCTTTCTATCTACATATCTATCTATCTATCTACATATCTATCTATAATATATATATATCATTTATCTATCTACATACTACATATCTATCTATCTATCTTTCTATCTATCTATCTATCTATCTATCTATCTATCTATCTATCTCTATCTATCTATCTACATATCTATCTATCTACATATCTATCTATCTACATATCTATCTATCTATCTATCTATATATATATATATATATATATATATATATATATATACATATATATCTACATATCTATCTATCATAAATCTATCTACATAGCTATCTATAATATATCTATCATTTTTTATTTATCTATCTAGGGTATCTGTCTAATAATCAATTATCTGTCTATCGTTTATCTGTCTATCATCTATCTGTCTATCGTCTATCTGTCTATCATCTATCTGTCTATCATCTGTCTGTCTTTATTTACATATATAACAAAACACCTCCTATGATTTTTAACTCGCAAGTTCAGTTTTATTTCTGAAACCCAATATCTTTCTTTCATATTTCAGATAGAACATACCATTTTAAACAACTCTCCAATTTATGTGTATTATTTAATTTGCTTCATTCTCTTGGTATCCTTTGTTGAAGAAGCAACAATGCACTACTGGGCACATTTATGCTCCTTTGCATTACAATCTCAAAGTGTCTCATGTCCTGTTAAAGGACCAGTAAATACGGGAGATCTGCATTATCAACAAATACATCATAAAAGGACAATGCAATAGCACAGTCTAACACATTTTCTGTCTATTTAAACACCCCCTGTATCATGTGACAGCCATTAGCCAATCACAAATGCATCTAGTTATATTCTGTGAATTCTTGCACATGCTCAATAGGAGCTGGTGACTCAAAAAGTGTAAATATAAAAAAAAAACTGTGCACATTTTGTTAATGGAAGTAAATTGGAATGTTGTTTAAAATGACATGCACTATCTGATTCATAAAAGTTTAATTTTGACTTGAGTGTCCCTTTAAGAACTTTACGGTTTTCCCCATGCATTTCTGAATTCCTGTAATATAGGAGACCCTATCACTATCATTGGTAAACTATTTCCCATGCATCTGCCAAACTTTGCACACTCTAGTTGGAGAGAGGATCCCCTGCCCTTGTTGTCTGTGAATAACACCCCACATTCCGCAGGGTGTAGATCCCTCACTTAGATCTAGGAATCCCTTTATAATGCGTATTATTCTTTTCTTTACAGTGCAAACCTAACACAAACTCCTTATTGCCTTTTCCCAAGCCAGAAGCAATCTCTAGAGAGAGCCCCATTATTATTTTTCTGTCTAATTTCCTCCCTCTCCACCCTTCGACCTCTTGACCAGGATCTGTTGTTTCTGTATTTGAATAAAACTACAACCTGAAGAAATGAAAATGTCTCCTGGTGTGGAGAAAGCTCAGGGTTAGAATTGAAATGCATTGATCCCTGCTGAGCCTGAAATCCTAAAGAGCGGATTATAAATAGTTACAGTAACTTGTCTGATGACTTCTTGTAGATCACTAGACAGACATCATCTTTAATATTACATTAACAGGAAATAATACAAGATAGGGCTACTAACATGATGAATATCTACAGCCTTACCGTTGTAGGAGCAGCACTACTGAGAGCTAGCTGAACACATGGGCCAGTGACAAGAGGCATATATGTGCTGCAACCAATCATCAGCTAGCTCCCACTAGTGCAGTGCAGCTCCTGAGCCTACCGATATATGCTTTTAACAAAGGATAACAAGAAAACAAAACAAATTAGATAAAGGGGGCCTTCAAGGGTTTATAAATTAGCATACAAGCCTACCCAGGTTTAGCTTTCAACAAAGAATACCAAGAGAACAAAGCAAATTAGATGATAAAAGTAAATTGGAAAGTTGTTTAAAATTGTATGCCCTATCTGAATAATGAAAGTTTAATTTTCACTAAACTGTCCCTTTATTGACACATTTAAAGAACCATTTAAAGTGTCCCATGAGCTGGACGCCAAATGGGGCACGCAATGACTGGATGAAGCCGGATTCATCATTGCTCAGCTAAATAAAGTATGAGATGTGGGCGTAGGAACGGTGCAATGTTTACCATCACTAAATGGTAATTATTTTACTAATCATTTGCGTTATGAGCGGCTCGGTAATAACTTGCAAGTTATTTCCACCGCTCACCTTTAATATCGCTGCTATTACAGGTTTTCCAAAAACCTACATTAGCGAGCAATATGGTTGCATTGAGCTCCATACCGCACACAAATACCAGCGCTGCTTTGAGCTGGTTTTACATGCTTGTGCACGATTTCCCCATAGACATCAATGGGGAGAGCCAGCTAAAAAAAAGCCTAACACCTGCAATAAAGGAGCGTAAAGCTCCGTAACACAGCCCCATTGATTCCTAAGGGGAAATAAAATGTATGTTTAAACCTAACGCCCTAACATAAACCTCGAGTCTAAACACCCCTAATCTGCTGCCCCTGACATCGCCGACACCTACATTACACTTATTAACCCCTAATCTGCCGCCCCTAACATTGCCGCCACCTACATTACACTTATTAACCCCTAATCTGCTGCCCCTAACATTACACTTATTAACCCCTAATCTGCCGCCCCTAACATTGCTGCCACCTACATTACAGTTATTAACCCCTAAACCTCTGGCCTCCCACATCACTAACACTAAATAAATATATTAACCCCTAAACCTAACCCTAACTTTAATATAATTAAAATAAATCTAAATAAAACTTACTATCATTACCTAACTCATTCCTATTTAAAACTAAATACCTGTAAAATAAACCCTAAGTTAGCTACAATATAAATAATAGTTACATTGTAGCTATCTTAGGGTTTATTTTTATTTCACAGCTAAGTTTGTATTTATTTTAACTAGGTAGATTAGTTAGTAAATAGTTATTAACTATCTACTAACTATCTGGTTAAAATAAATAAAAATTTACCTGTAAAATAAAACCTAACCTGAGTTACACTAACACCTAACATTACACTAAAATTAAATAAATTACATTAATTAAATACAATTAACTAAATTACAAAAAAAAACCCCACTAAATTACACAAAATAAAAAGAAATTATTAAATATTTAAACTAATTACACCTAATCTAATAGCCCTATCAAAATAAAAAAGCCCCCCAAAATAAAAAAAAAACCTAGCCTAAACTAAACAGCCAATAGGATTGAGCTTGCATTCTATTGGCTGTTCCAATCAGCCTATAGAATGCAAGCTCAATCCTATTGGCTGATTGGATCAATAGGATTTTTTACCCTTTAATTCCGATTGGCTGATAGAATTCTATCAGCCAATCGGAATTCAAGGGACGCCATCTTGGATGACGTTATTTAAAGGAACCTTCATTCTTCAAAATCCAGTGAAAGAAAAGGATGCTCCTCACCCGATGTCTTGAAGATGGAGCCGCTCCGCGTCGGAAGGATGAAGATAGAAGATGCCGTCTGGATGAAGACTTCTGCCCGCCTGGAGGACGACTTCTTGCTGCTTGGATGAAGACTTCTCCTGACTTCGTTGATGACTTCGGCCTGCTTGGATGAAGACTTCTCCCGGCTTGATGATGGTGAATGTCCGGTCTTCAAAAACTGTAAGTGGATCTTCGGGGGTTAGTGTTAGGTTTTATTAAGGGTTTATTGGGTGGGTTTTATTTTTTAGATTAGGGTTTTGGGCACAGTAAAAGAGCTAAATGCCCATCCAAATACCATTTTCAGGGCAATGGGGAGCTTAGGTTTTTTAGATAGGATTTTATTTGGGGGGTTTGGTTGTGTGGGTGTTGGGTTTTACTGTTGGGGGGTTGTTTGTATTTTTTTTGTTACAGGTAAAAGAACTGATTTCTTTGGGGCAATGCCCCGCAAAAGGCCCTTTTAAGGGTTATTGGCAGTTTAGTTTAGGCTAGGGTTTTTTTTATTTTGGGGGGCTTTATTATTTTGATAGGACTATTAGATTAGGTGTAATTAGTCTAAATATTTGATCATTTATTATTTATTTTGTGTAATTTAGTGGTTTTTTTAATTTAGTTAATTGTATTTAATTAATGTAATTTATTTCATTTTAGTGTAATGTTAGGTGTTAGTGTGAGGCAGGATAGGTTTTATTTTCCAGGTAAATTTGTATTTATTTTAACTAGATAGTTAGTAAATAGTTAAAGGGACAGTCTACACCAGAATTGTTATTGTTTTAAAAGATAGATAATCCCTTTATTACCTATTCCCCAGTTTTGCATAACCAACACGGTTATATTAACCTCTGTGATTATCTTGTATCTAAGCCTCTGCAAACTGCCCCTTTATTTCAGTTCTTTTGACAGACTTGCAGTTTAGCCAATCAGTGCCTGCTCCCAGATAACTTCACGTGCACGAGCACAGTGTTATCTATATGAAATACATGAACTAACACCCTCTAGTGGTGAAAAACTGTTAAAATGCATTCTGAAAAGAGGTGGCCTTAAAGGTCTAAGAAATTAGGATATGAATCTCCTAGGTTAAGCTTTCAACTAGGAATACCAAGAGAACAAAGCAAAATTGGTGATAAAAGTAAATTGGAAAATTATTTAAAATTACATGCTCTATCTGAATCATGAAAAGTTTTTTTTGGCCTAGACTGTCCCTTTAATAACTATTTACTAACTAGTCTACCTAGTTACAATAAATACAAACTTAGCTGTGAAATAAAAATAAAACCTAAGATAGCTACAATGTAACTATTAGTTATATTGTAGCTAGCATACGGCTAGATTTGGATTTTTGTCGGTAACGACCCGAAAAGCTAACGCCGGCTTTTTTCTGGCCGCACCATAAAAATAACTCTGGTATTGAGAGTCCACATAAAGGCTGCGTTAGGCTCCAAAAAAAGAGCGTAGAGCATATTTAACGCAGCTTCAACTCTCGATACCAGAGTTGCTTACGCAAGCGGCCAGCCTCAAAAACGTGCTCGTGCACGATTCCCCCATAGAAAACAATGGGGCTGTTTGAGCTGAAAAAAAACCTAACACCTGCAAAAAAGCAGCGTTCAGCTCCTAACGCAGCCCCATTGTTTGCTATGCGGAAACACTTCCTACGTCTGCACCTAACACTCTAACATGTACCCCGAGTCTAAACACCCCTAACCTTACACTTATTAACCCCTAATCTACCGCCCCCGCTATCGCTGACCCCTGCATATTATTATTAACCCCTAATCTGCCGCTCCGTAAACCGCCGCTACTTACATTATCCCTATGTACCCCTAATCTGCTGCCCTAACATCGCCGACCCCTATATTATATTTATTAACCCCTAATCTGCCCCCCACAACGTCGCCTCCACCTGCCTACACTTATTAACCCCTAATCTGCCGAGCGGACCTGAGCGCTACTATAATAAAGTTATTAACCCCTAATCCGCCTCACTAACCCTATAATAAATAGTATTAACCCCTAATCTGCCCTCCCTAACATCGCCGACACCTAACTTCAATTATTAACCCCTAATCTGCCGACTGGAGCTCACCGCTATTCTAATAAATGTATTAACCCCTAAAGCTAAGTATAACCCTAACACTAACACCCCCCTAAGTTAAATATAATTTACATCTAACGAAATTAATTATCTCTTATTAAATAAATTATTCCTATTTAAAGCTAAATACTTACCTGTAAAATAAATCCTAATATAGCTACAATATAAATTATAATTATATTATAGCTATTTTAGGATTAATATTTATTTTACAGGCAACTTTGTAATTATTTTAACCATGTACAATAGCTATTAAATAGTTAAGAACTATTTAATAGTTACCTAGTTAAAATAATTACAAAATTACCTGTAAAATAAATCCTAACCTAAGTTACAATTAAACCTAACACTATACTATCATTAAATTAATTAAATAAAATACCTACCATTACCTACAATTAAACCTAACACTACACTATCAATAAATAAATTAAATACAATTCCTACAAATAACTACAATTTAATAAACTAACTAAAGTACAAAAAATAAAAAAGAACTAAGTTACAAAAAATAAAAAAATATTTACAAACATAAGAAAAATATTACAACAATTTTAAACTAATTACACCTACTCTAAGCCCCCTAATAAAATAACAAAGACCCCCAAAATAAAAAATGCCCTACCCTATTCTAAATTACTAAAGTTCAAAGCTCTTTTACCTTACCAGCCCTGAACAGGGCCCTTTGCGAGGCATGCCCCAAGAAGTTCAGCTCTTTTGCCTGTAAAAAAAAACATACAATACCCCCCCCCAACATTACAACCCACCACCCACATACCCCTAATCTAACCCAAACCCCCCTTAAATAAACCTAACACTAAGCCCCTGAAGATCATCCTACCTTGTCTTCACCTCACCAGGTATCACTGATCCGTCCTGGCTCCAAAATCTTCATCCAACACAAGCGGGGGCTGGCGATCCATCATCCGGTGGCTGAAGAGGTCCAGAAGAGGCTCCAAAGTCTTCATCCTATCCGGGAAGAAGAGGCGATCCGGACCGGCAACCATCTTGATCCAAGCGGCATCTTCTATCTTCATCCGATGACGACCGGCTCCATCCTGAAGACCTCCACCGCGGACCCATCTTCTTCCAGCGACGTCCAACTGAAGAATGACGGTTCCTTTAAGGGACGTCATCCAAGATGGCGTCCCTCGAATTCCGATTGGCTGATAGGATTCTATCAGCCAATCAGAATTAAGTTAGGAATATTCTGATTGGCTGATGGAATCAGCCAATCAGAATCAAGTTCAATCCGATTGGCTGATCCAATCAGCCAATCAGATTGAGCTTGCATTCTATTGGCTGTTCCGATCAGCCAATAGAATGCGAGCTCAATCTGATTGGCTGATTGGATCAGCCAATCGGATTGAACTTGATTCTGATTGGCTGATTCCATCAGCCAATCAGAATATTCCTAACTTAATTCTGATTGGCTGATAGAATCCTATCAGCCAATCGGAATTCGAGGGACGCCATCTTGGATGACGTCCCTTAAAGGAACCGTCATTCTTCAGTTGGACGTCGCCGGAAGAAGATGGGTCCGTGGTGGAGGTCTTCAGGATGGAGCCGGTCGTCATCGGATGAAGATAGAAGATGCCGCTTGGATCAAGATGGTTGCCGGTCGGATCGCCTCTTCTTCCCAGATAGGATGAAGACTTTGGAGCCTCTTCTGGACCTCTTCAGCCACCGGATGATGGATCGCCAGCCCCCGCTTGGGTTGGATAAAGATTTTGGAGCCAGGACGGATCGGTGATACCTGGTGAGGTGAAGACAAGGTAGGATGATCTTCAGGGGCTTAGTGTTAGGTTTATTTAAGGGGGGTTTGGGTTAGATTAGGGGTATGTGGGTGGTGGGTTGTAATGTTGGGGGGGGTATTGTATGTTTTTTTTTACAGGCAAAAGAGCTGAACTTCTTGGGACATGCCCCGCAAAGGGCCCTGTTCAGGGCTGGTAAGGTAAAAGAGCTTTGAACTTTAGTAATTTAGAATAGGGTAGGGCATTTTTTTATTTTGGGGGTCTTTGTTATTTTATTAGGGGGCTTAGAGTAGGTGTAATTAGTTTAAAATTGTTGTAATATTTTTCTTATGTTTGTAAATATTTTTTTATTTTTTGTAACTTAGTTCTTTTTTATTTTTTTGTACTTTAGTTAGTTTATTACATTGTAGTTATTTGTAGATATTGTATTTCATTAATGTATTGATATTGTAGTGTTAGGTTTAATTGTAGGTAATTATAGGTATTTTATTTAATTAATTTAATGATAGTATAGTGTTAGGTTTAATTGTAACTTAGGTTAGGATTTATTTTACAGGTAATTTTGTAATTATTTTAACTAGGTAGCTATTAAATAGTTCTTAACTATTTAATAGCTATTGTACCTGGTTAAAATAATTACAAAGTTGCCTGTAAAATAAATATTAATCCTAAAATAGCTACAATGTAATTATAATTTATATTGTAGCTATATTAGGATTTATTTTACAGGTAAGTATTTAGCTTTAAATAGGAATAATTTATTTAATAAGAGTTAATTTATTTTGTTAGATTAAAATTATATTTAATTTAGGGGGGTGTTAGTGTTAGACTTAGCTTTAGGGGTTAATACATTTATTAGAATAGCGGTGAGCTCCGGTCGGCAGATTAGGGGTTAATAATTGAAGTTAGGTGTCGGCGATATTAGGGAGGGCAGATTAAGGGTTAATACTATTTATTATAGGGTTAGTGAGGCGGATTAGGGGTTAATAAGTGTAGGCAGGTGGAGGCGACGTTGAGGGGGCAGATTAGGGGTTAATAAATATAAAATATAGGGGTCGGCGGTGTTAGGGGCAGCAGATTAGGGGTACATAAGGATAACGTAGGTGGCGGTCGGCAGATTAGGGGTTAAAAAATGTAATCGAGTGGCGGCGATGTGGGGGGACATCGGTTTAAGGGTACATAGGTAGTTTATGGGTGTTAGTGTACTTTAGAGTACAGTAGTTAAGAGCTTTATGAACCGGCGTTAGCCCAGAAAGCTCTTAACTACTGACTTTTTTCTGCGGCTGGAGTTTTGTCGTTAGATTTCTAACGCTCACTTCAGACACGACTCTAAATACCGGAGTTAGAAAAATCCCATTGAAAAGATAGGATACGCAATTGACGTAAGGGGATCTGCGGTATGGAAAAGTCGCGGCTGAAAAGTGAGCGTTAGACCCTATTTTGAGTGACTCCAAATACCGGAGGTAGCCTAAAACCAGCGTTAGGAGCCTCTAACGCTGGTTTTCACGGCTACCGCCCAACTCTAAATCTAGCCGTTAGGGTTTATTTTATAGGTAAGTATTTAGTTTTAAATAGGAATTATTTAGTTAATGATAGTAATTTTTATTTAGATTTATTTTAATTTTATTAAAGTTAGGGGTGTTAGGATTAGAGTTAGGGTTAGGTTTAGAGGTTAATAACTTTAGTATAGTGGCGGCGGCAGATTAGGGGTTAATAATATTTAACTAGTGTTTGCGATGCGGGAGTGCAGCGGTTTAGGGGTTAATATGTTTATTATAGTGGCGGCGATGTCCGGAGCGGCAGATTAGGGGTTAATATTTTATTATAGTGTTTGCGATGCGGGAGGGCCTCGGTTTAGGGGTTAATAGGTAGTTTATGGGTGTTAGTATACTTTGTAACACTTTAGTTATGAGTTATATGCTACAGCTTTGTAGCCCAAAACCCATAACTACTGACTTTAGATGGCGGTACGAATCTTGTCGGTATGGGCTGTACCGCTCACTTTTTGGCCTCCTAGGCAAAACTCGTAATACCGGCGCTATGGAAGTCCCATTGAAAAAGGACTTTTTGAAAGGTGCGGTAGTTACGTTGCGTTACGGCCAAAAAAGTGTGTGGTACAGCTATACCTGCAAGACTCGTAATAGCAGCGGTAGTGAAAAAGCAGCGTTATGAGCCATAACGCAAAACTCGTAAACTCATAATGGACCTCTACACCTCAGCAGACTGATGAGCCCTACCTGCCCCTCTGGAGTACAGAACAACTTATCAGAATATAAACCTCCTAACTAGATTCGACTAGCACAGCCGACGCTGCTCCATTCTAAGAGTGGAAGAGAGAGAGTCATGTGACTGGCTGAAATTAAAACTGCGCAACAAAGTGAAAGCGTGCGTTTCAGGAGCCGACTAAAACCTAACAGTGAACTAATACATACAGTCCTGAATCTGCCGTTCTTACTGTCACTTTTGCTGACAAAGTGAAACACAAGATACTGTCACATTCGCTCCCCATAACACCCATATTTCTTATCAGTAGAGAATTAAATAAATAAATAAGCCACAGATTAATAAGCTAACTCCTTCATGCCCATAAAGGAGATTAAACCTAAAGTCTCTCACATACATTTCATGTCCCTGCACGCTGCCAAAATAAAATCCTTTACTAAGTATTTAATATGTCCGGAATAAGTAATGCAGAGAAATCCTTTAAAGTGCAAGTCTCCAAGACTAAGAAGACAAAAGCACTTACCTGCAAATCCAGCTGTCCAGCAGGTAGACAGTTCACAAGGTGAGAAAGGACACACACTACTTACATAAACCTGTAGAAAAAGAAAGAACAGAGTAACTAACTCTGGATTTCTAGACCAAGGGCAGCAAGTGTGTTAGAAAACCAAGTAAGGACTACCTCACAACTTTATAACTGCTTAAAAGCCACCACTACTCTACTGAAGAGATTGACGTGGACACACCTAAACCCAAATCCTTGCTTGCAGGGAAACGTACCCAAAAAAGGAATTTCAGATCTTCAGACGCCGAACTTCACCTCCTCCATTTACAGAGGTAAAGAGAATGACTGGGGAATATGGGTAAGGGGAGTGACACTTAACAGCTTTGCTGTGGTGCTCTTTGCCTCCTCCTGCTGGCCAGGAGTGAATATTCCACAAGTAATTGGAATGACATTGTGGACTCTCCATGTCTTAGAAAAGAAAGAACATTTTGGGGTTGCATATCCCTTTAAGATGTATTATATATAAACATATATATTTTGAAGTTATTAATACCTTGACTTTAAATTGAGTTACTTTTCCTCTTTTACTAAGTGTCTCCCTCACAGTTTAATTGACCATATACTAATATGTAAAGGTGACATAACTACTGCCAAGTGCTCCACAAGAAAAATAGTATTGAATTTCTAAAAACAACTAAATGGGACTGTTTTTGCCGTTTAACCACAAGATGTACAGTGACAACGTAATTGTAAAGATGTCTTCTACAAATAAATGAAAGTTTTCTCAGCCATGGGATGTACAGGTGTCCCTATCAGGGGGAGCCGACGGGAGCGCTTTGTTTCATTCGTATGTTAATGTCAGTAATTGGCGTGTTAAGGGCTTGCTGCTTGATGTAGGGCCTGTGAACTGAGAAGCATCTGAAGATGGACGTCCAGCTGTGTATTGTAATGAAACCTCCTTCTAAATCCAGATCATCAGCCAAGGCCGTGCGCTGGCACTGCTCACATTCCTTCACTTTCATAAGCATAGTATGGTACAACAAATGCCAGGCATATGTGTGATAAGACTGATAGACCCATCTCTCTATTATCTCTATATTATATATCTATCTATCTATGTATCTATAATTTACCTGTCTATCTATCTATCTATCTATCTATCTAGTTATCTATATATCTATAATCTAACCATCTACCTAATTTATCTGTATTTGTATCTATCTATCTATCATCTATATATCTATGCATTTATGTATCTAACTATATCTATCTCTCTATCCATCTATCTATCCATCCATTCATCTATTTACAGAGCTATCAATCTATCTATAATCTATCCATCTAATTTATCTGTATTTGTATCTATCTATCATCTATATATCTATGCATTTATTTATCTATCCATCCATCTATTTACCAAGCTATCTATCTAACTATATATCTATTCATCTATTTATCTATCTATCAATTTTATATATATATCTATAACCTATGTAACTATTTATAATCTATGTAACTATCTATAATCTATCCATCTATCTATATTTGTATGTATCTATCTACCTATCTATCCATCCATCGATCTATTTATCAGTCTTTCTATCTATATATCTATCTATCTATCAATTTTATATCTATCTACAATCTATATAACTATTTATAATCTATTTATCTATCTCTGTATCTATCTATCTAATCTATCTATATTTTATCTATCTATCTATCTATCTATCTAATCTATCTATATTTGTATCTATCTATCTATCTATCATCTATCTATCTTTCTATCTATCTATAAATGCTTTCCATATATTAACTTGTGCACAGAATAGCACATATAATATTGTAACATATTCTCTTTAAAGATTCATTTTAAATGTTTTTATTCTAAAAATATATGTTATATTTTAAATAAGAAATGTATCATTTGTTCTATAGAAAAACATTTACATGGTTATTTCAAAGACATAAATATGTAAATGCAAAGACTTTTAAGTCACCTGATAGGGGAAATTGAGGACTGAAGTTGAGAAACACTAATTTAGATCATCGTGCCCTTAGTACCCTAATAGAAAAACACATGTATATGAAAATAGCGGCAATTGTAAAGATACTGTATGCTGAAAGCATAGTAATATTATTTGTATTTGCTGCAGGATTTAAAGGGACATGAAACCCAATATTTTTCTTTCACGATTCCGATGGAGGATACAATTTTAAACAACATTCCAATTTACTTCTATTATTTAAATTGCTTCATTCTTCATATAGCATTTGTTTAAGAAAAGCAATGCACATGGGTGAGCCAATCACCCGATCTACCTTCTGTCATTCCTGTACCTGAAGTTTCCCACCGTTTATGTCATCTCCATGCACACTTACAAAAACTAGTTCAACAACTAATCAGTAATCAAGCTCAACAAAAACATCAAGCAGTCAAAAGTAAAACACCTGCACCTAGCTATCGGATAGGAAGCAAAGTATGGCTATCTACTCGTCCTTACAAGAAGTTGGGTCCTCATTATATAGGTCCTTTTTCTGTATCCAAGTTCATCAACTCAAATGCTGTCCAGCAGAGTCTTCCTTCTCAGTACAAAAAACATCCTGTCTTTCATGTTTCCCTCCTCCTTAAACCTTCTTTTTCTGGCTGTGAAGTCACTCCTCCTCCACCAATACAAGTACAGGACAAAGATGAATATGAGGTACAGGAGATCCTGGATTCTAGGAGGAGACATGGTAGATTGGAATATCTAGTCCACTGGAAGGGGTATGGTCCTGAGGAACGTTCCTGGGAGCCTGTGGATCATCTCCATGCTGATGCCAAAGTTAGAGCTTTCCATCGGAGACATCCTACTCGGCCTTCTCAGGTTTGCACCAGGAGATAACACCTTGATGGGAGGCACTGTCATAGGACCGGGAGGAACCTTCTAACCTTGGTGCCGGGTGTCCTCCAGGTCTTCTCGCGTTACCAGTATGGCGGCCGTGCGTGAGTTCACATGTGCACGCGCGTGTACTAGTACCCGCACTTGTAAATTCGCAGGTACCAGGGCGCGCATGCCCGTGCATGACAGGAGCGCGCGTCACGTTCAGGACACTGGATCAGCACGGGAGTGTCTAGAGGACACATCCTCCTTTAGCAGAGGTTTTATTGGTCGCCTGATTCTGATGCTCCCTGGTTGTCAGGGTGATGAGGCCGTTCTGGTCCTTGCAGGTTTTATAAGGCAGGCACTTCCCCTAACCCAGTGCTAGGTTATTCTGCCTGTTTTCAGAGACAATGCTTTGTTTCCTGATACCTCTTTTTGAGTCCTTTTTTCCCTTCAAATATTTTTGACTCAGTGGTTTTTAACTTCGGCTTTTTCCTCTGACTACGTGTACTTCTACCTGCCCTGACTACGGAATTGTCTGATCACTCTTACTGTGTTATCTGTTTCTCCTGCCACTGGGTTTCAGGATTATAGGAGGAGATAGTCTCCCTCCTGACATCTAGGCCCATTTTGGTATATTTCATGCCACCATTTCACCGCCAAATGCGATCAAATAAAAAAAAATCATTAACTTTTCACAAACTTTAGGTTTCTCACTGAAATTATTTACAAACAGCTTGTGCAATTATGGCACAAATTGTTGTAAATGCTTCTCTGGGATCCCCTATGTTCAGAAATAGCAGACATATATGGCTTTGGCATTGCCTTTTGGTAATTAGAAGGCTGCTAAATGCCGCTGCGCACCACACTTGTATTATGCCCAGTAGTGAAGGGGTTAATTAGATAGCTAGGGTTCATTTTAGCTTTAGTGTAGAGATCAGCCTCCGACCTGACACATCCCACCCCCTGATCCTTCCCTGACCCCCCTCCCCCACCTCACAATTGTCACCACCATCTTAAGTACTGGCAGAAAGTCTGCCAGTACTAAAATAAAAGGCTTTTTTAATTTTTTATATAATTTCCCCCCCACCCCTCTCAGGAATAGATATGAAAAATAACATAACAGAAAACGTACAGTTACAAGTCACGGTCACAATCAAGCAATTACAGCAAAGGCTTCAATTTGGTATGTTGAACAAACATCAGCAATGAATACTATGCCGGGAATCAGTGTCCATGTTCATATCACTTGAACCTCAATCTAGAGGGTATACATAATTTTCATTCTCAACATTTTATAAAGTCAGTGATCTCAGTGAAAAATAATACCTAGCAAACATAGGCTTGGCACCAATTTCTTGGTACTCATTCTAAAACATAAGTTTAAACTCTAAAACTGGGCATTTACGGATGGTAGAAATACTTTAGCTAAAAGTCAGAAGCTATAATAGTGTTTATGTCGGGTTGTCGCCTAGTTCGGGCTTTTCCCAAAGGGAAATTAACTGCTCTTTAGTATCTAATAGATCAGCAGCATTGCTGCTCATCTGGTAGTAATAAGCCATTTTGTTTCTAACAAGTTGAAAAGTAGGGATCACCGACTTCCAGTAATGTGCAATAGGTGATCTGACTATTGGGCAAATAAGAAATATAAATTTATTCCTTGGCATGTTAAACCCAGGTAGTGGTTCGTGCAAAAGGGCCTGAGTGGGGGTCAATTTTATAGTAGTATCAAAAATGTCACTTAATTATTTTGATGTTTGTGACCAAATATTAGAGACATGGTGACAATGCCACCACATGTGTGGGTATGTCCCTCTCTCATCACAGCCTCTCAAACATTTCCCCCCTTCTGGATCTGAGCTATGTAGTCGAGTAAGTAAGGATAGAAATACCACCTGAATGCCACTTTCATATCATTCTCTTTTAAATGGGCACAAATTGAAAGTGAGGTACCCTTATATAGAATGGTGTTCCATTTCTTAAGTGACTATGCAAAGTTAAAGTCGTCTTCCCTTTTGTGCATAAAGGGAAGTTTAAGTGCTGTTGGAGGATTATTAAAGATGGAATATAATCTAGAAATAGTGCCGTGTAGGCGCTGTGTAGCTCGACAAAGTTGTTCAAGGTAAGTGACATTCCCTTTACATGAGCTTCCCATTACTTTGAATACTCTCGCCCTAAGCTGTAAATAATGAAACCAACTAGGTTGATCCTGTTTTGTTTTATTTTTTCTATAAATTCTGCAGTGTAGGATCCCCCCTTACCCCCCAACCTCCCTGATCTCCCCCAAACATCTCTCTAACCTTACGCCCTCTACCTATTTGCCACCATCTTGGGTACTGGCAGCTGTCTGCCAGTACCCAGTTTGCTAAATTTAAAAAAAAAAAAAAAATCTGTAGTGTAGCTGCCTCCCCCACTCCCAGATCTCTTTCCCAACACGTATCCCAACCTCTCCCTCCTTCCCTTTCACTTAACATTTGTGATAGTGTGGCGGTCCCACCGCTCCCACCCCCTCATGCTCGCTCCCGCCCCCTCAGAGTGACCCTCTCTGCATCGGTTGCCTACCAGAGGGTATTGCAGGATGCCTCAATATCGAGGCATCACTGCAATACCCTGAAAGTGGTTAACAACCGTTTTTTTGTAGGACGAGTCTAGCACGTCCTTGGTCATTAAGGGGTTAATGAATGAAGCCCTCTGTGTGTTTGTGATAGAGTGTGTCTGTGTGAGAGTGTATCTATGTGTGAAAGAGAGTGTCTCTGTGTGTGTGAGAGAGAGAGCTAGAGAATTTGTGTGTCTGAGAGAGAATGTAGCTGTGTGTGAGAGAGAGTGTGTGTGAGTGTGTGTGTGTGTGTGTGTGAGAGAGAGAGTGTATCTGTGTGTGTGAGAGAGTGAGAGAGAAAGAGTATGGCCTCTAGTTATCAAGCCGTCAACCGCAAATATGCTGGAATTCCACAGCGTATTTGTAGCGAGCCTGATTCACTATAGTTATCAAGCCCTACAGCCCGGCAAAAGTAGAATATAGTGACGTAACATACGATCCGCCGGACTCAGTCCGACACAGATCAATGGTTACGTCACTACAGATGTCCCGAACGCACGTTCGGCACAATCTGACTACTTTTATTAGTTATCAAAGAACTAGCAGGTACGCTCTGCACTATTCCGGCCCAGCATACCTGGTTTTCAATCCGCCGCCCTAGAGGCGGTGGATTCCATAGGAATCAATGGGAGTCTGACAGCAGCGAGAGCTCATGTTCGCTGCTGCCCGATATCCCATTGATTTCTATGGGAAGTGTCTGCACCTAACACCCTAACATGTACCCAGAGTCTAAACACCCCTAATATGTCCCCCCTACACCGCAGCCGCCTACTTTATACTTATTAACCCCTAAACCACCGCAACCGGACCCCACCGCAACTATAATAAATATATGAACACCTAAACCGCCGCTCCCGGACCCCTCCGCCACCTACATTATACCTATTAACCCCTAATCTGCCCCCCCTACACCGCCGTCTACTTTATACTTATTAACCCCTAAACCGCCGTACCCGGACCCCGCCGCCACCTACATTACATTTATTAACCCCTATCCTGCCCCCCCTATACCGCCGCCACCTACAGTACATTGATTAACCCCTATTTTACCCCCCCTACACCGCCGCCAATATATTAAATGAATTAACCCCAAAACCTAAGTCTAACCCTAACACCCCCCTAACTTAAATATTATTTAAATTAATCAAAATAAATATTCCTATAATTAAATAAATTATTCCTATTTAAAACTAAATACTTACCTATAAAATAAACCCTAAGATAGCTACAATATAATTAATAATTACATTATAGCTATTTTGGGGTTTATTTTTATTTTACAGGCAACTTTGTATTTATTTTAACTAGGTACAATAGCTATTAAATTGTTAATAACTATTTAATAGCTACCTAGCTAAAATAACTACAAAATTACCTGTAAAATAAATCCTAACCTAAGTTACAAATACACCTAACACTACACTATCAATAAATTAATTAAATAAATTAACTACAATTATCTATAATAAAATACAATTAAATAAACTAAACTATATTACAAAAACAAACAAACACTAAATTACAAAAAATAAAAAAATATTACAAGAAGTTTAATCTAATTACACCTAATCTAAGCCCCCTAATAAAATAAAAAAGCCCCCCAAAATAATACAATTCCCTATCCTAAACTAAATTACAAATAGTAGTAATCAGCTCTTTTACCAGCCCTTAAAAAGGGACTTTGGTGGGGCATTGCCCCAAAGTAATCAGCTCTTTTACCTGTAAAAAAAAGAAACACAATACCCCCCCCAACATTACAACCCACCACCCACACACCCCTACTCTAAAACCCACCCGACCCCCCCTTAAATAAACCTAACACTACCCCATTGAAGATCACCCTACCTTGAGCCGTCTTCACCCAGCCGGGCACCACTGGTCATCCGATGCGGCAGAAAAGGACATCCAAACCGGCAGAAGTCTTCGTCTGATCGGGGCAGAAGAGGTCCTCCATCCGGCAGAAGTCTTCATCCGATCGGGGCAGAAGAGGTCCTCCATCCGGCAGAAGTCTTCATCCAAGCGGGGCAGAAGAGGTCCTCCATCCGGCAGAAGTCTTCATCCATCCGCGGCTCCATCTTCAAGACCTCCGATGCGGAACATCCTCCTCGGCCAACGGACTAACGACGAATGAAGGTTCCTTTAAATGACGTCATCCAATATGGCATCCCTCGAATTCTGATTGGCTGATAGGATTCTATCAGCCAATCGGAATTAGGGTAGGAACAATCTGATTGGCTGATGTAATCAGCCAATCGATTGGCTGATTGGATCAGTGTCAGGGTTTTTTCCCTGTTGTGTTTGCCATGTGCTGCTGGCAGCCATTTTACTCACCTCTCTTCCTGACTATGGTGCATTGTGGGGGATGCTGCTCAATTCCTGCACTTCCTTTTATGGCCAGACTGGTGTGCATCATCCATGTGAGACAGGATGCAGTCTCAGAATTGTGATGTCATCACTTATTATTTAAAGGGCCTCTGTTTAGTATGCTTTGCCTTTGCGTTATCTCAGACCTGTTTGTGAGAGTTCCTGTCGTCCTTCCTGGTTCCTAATCCCTGGCTTGTTCCTGACTCTGCTGTTTTCCTTGTTCCTGATTCCGGCTCGTCTGACTATTCACTTTGGCTCCTGACTCGGCTCGTCTGACTACCAGCTCTGGTTTTGATTCCTGGCTTGTTATTTGACTTGTGGACTTTTTATAATGTTTTGCTATTAATAAAGGTGTGATTATTTTTGCACTTCTCGTCTCAGTCTGATTCCTGGCACCCTGACATTATGCAAAGGCCCTCCTTAATCCTAACGAGATTGTAGGCTCCTCTCAAATCAAGTTTAGTAAAGACCGTAGCTCCCTTGAGGCGGTCAAAGAGTTCCGTAATAAGCGGAATAGGGTAAGCATTCTTAATGGTAAGACGATTAAGACCCCTATAATCGATACATGGTCTTAACTTGCCACCCTTTTTCTTCACAAAGAAGAAGCCAGCCCCTGCAGGAGAGCAGGATTTGCGGATGATCCCCCGCGACAGAGCATCGGCAACATACTCCTCCATAGCACAATTCTCTGCAACAGACAGAGGGTACACCAGGCCCCGAGGAGGAATGGTTCCGGGTTGCAGGTCTATGGCACAATCATAAGACCGGTGAGGAACTCTCGGTACTACTCTGGCAATTGAGAAACCGAAGAAGTGCACACGACTTTAACTGGTTTCTGAAGACAAGTGGAAATACATTGCGGGGACCATGACAAAATTGTGGACCTGCGCCAGTCGAGACTGGGATTGTGCTTTTGGAGCCAGGGATAACCCAGAACAACCGGAAAATGCGGAGAGTTTATCACCTGGAACTGGAGGGTTTCAAAATGGAGAGCCCCAACAGCCATGGACAACGGAGCAGTTTCGTGAGTAACGAGTGTGGGCTGTAGGGGCCTGCCATCAATGGCCTCAATAGCAAGCGGAACGGACCGAGGCAAAACAGGAATTGAGTGCTTTGATACAAAAGCACTGTCAATGAAATAGCCCGCAGCACCGGAGTCAACAAGAGCCTGGGTGACTATGGAGGAGTCCACCCAGGAAAGGACAACCGTGACCATAGGTTTCTCCTTAAGCGGTTCCAGGGACGATGATAAACCACCCAAGGTCTGCCCCCGACAGGACCTTAGGTGTGAGCGTTTCCCGGCCGTGTAGGACAAGACTTCAAAAGGTGACCCTGTAACCCACAATAGAGGCAGAGCCCCTCCCTCCTCCTAAAGGCCCTCTTCACCGCGGAGAGACGCGTGAATCCAAGCTGCATCGGCTCAGCAGTACCTGGTGACTCGGGACCAGGAGGCAGGGGAGGAGAGGGAGGCATGGGTGGGAACGAACAAGTAGGAGACAACGGAACAGGAGGCTTCAGCAAGCGCTCCTTGAAAGACGGCCTCTCTCTGAGTCTTTCAAGGAGCCTGAAGTTGCTGTCAATTAGGATCAAAAAAGACACCAATGCCTCGAGATCCTCTGGTAAATCTCTGGCAGCAACTTCGTCTTTAATCGCATCAGAGAGCCCATGAAAGAAGGCGGCAACAAGGGCTTCATTGTTCCAACCTACCTCTGCGGCAAGTGTACGGAACTCAATGGCATACTGAGCAACAGATCTTGTACCTTGCTGAATGGACATGAGTTGTTTAGCAGCAGAGGAGGAACGAGCCAGAACATCAAATACCCTTCGAAAGGAGGCCACAAATTCAGGGTAATTTGAAATCACAGGTTTATTAGTCTCCCACAAGGGATTAGCCCAGGCAAGAGCTGTGTCAGAGAGTAACGAGATAAGAAATCCCACCTTAGCTCTGTCAGAGGGAAACGCCTGAGGTAACATCTCAAAGTAAATGCCCACCTGGTTCAAAAACCCTCTGCACTGAATAGGATCGCCTCCATATCGCTGAGGTAGAGGTGCAGAACCGGATATGCTCCTGGTAGGCATAGGTGCAGCAGCGGAAACAGGAGCAGCCATAACGTGCGGGACACTTTGGTCAAATGTACAGTGCGAGTCAGCAGGATTTGCAGGGCTAGTGCAAATTGATCCAAGCGGTGATCCTGTACATCCATCCTGGAAATGATGGCAGGTAAAGGTGGATTATTAGCACCATCAGGATTCATGGCTTTTGCGTTGTCTCAGACCTGTTTGTGAGAGTTCCTGTGTATTACCTGGCTGCCTGACGTCCTTCCTGGTTCCTGATCCCTGGCTTATTCCTGACTCTGCTGTTTTCCTTGTTCCTGATTCCGGCTCCTCTGACTATTCGCTTTGGCTCCTGACTCGGTTTGTCTGACTACCAGCTCTGGTTTTGATTCCTGGCTTGTTATTTGACTTGTGGACTTTTTATTATTTTTTGCTATTAATAAAGGTGTGATTATTTTTGCACTTCTCGTCTCAGTCTGATTCCTGGCACCCTGACAATGAGCCAATAGAATTGACCTTGCATTCTATTGGCTGATCCAATCAGCCAATCGGATTGAACTTCAATCCGATTGGCTGATTACATCAGTCAATCGGATTTTCCGTACCTTAATTCCGATTGGCTGATAGAATCCTATCAGCCAATTGGAATTCGAGGGACGCCATCTTGGATGACGTCATTTAAATTAACCTTCATTCGTCATTAGTCCGTTGGCTGAGGAGGATGTTCCGGATTGGAGGTCTTGAAGATGGAGCTGTGGATGGATGAAGACTTCTGCCGGATGGAGGACCTCTTTTGCCCCGCTTGGATGAAGACTTCTGCTGGATGGAGGACCTCTTTTGCCCCGATCGGATGAAGACTTCTGCAGGTCTGGATGTCCTCTTCTGCCGCATCGGATGACCAGTGGTGCCCAGCTGGGTGAAGACGGCCCAAGGTAGGGTGATCTTCAATGGGGTAGTGTTAAGTTTATTTAAGGGGGGATCGGGTGGGTTTTAGAGTAGGGGTGTGTGGGTGGTGGGTTGTAATGTTGGGGGGGGTATTGTATTTCTTTCTTTTTTTTACAGGTAAAAGAGCTGATTACTTTGGGGCAATGCCCCGCCAAAGGCCCTTTTAAATGCTGGTAAAAGAGCTGATTACTACTATTTGTAATTTAGTTTAGGATAGGGAATTTTATTATTTTGGGGGGCTTTTTTATTTTATTAGGGGGCTTAGATTAGGTGTAATTAGATTAAACTTCTTGTAATATTTTTTTATTTTTTGTGATTGAGTGTTTGTTTATTTTTGTAATATAGTTTAGTTTATTTAATTGTATTTTATTATAGATAATTGTAGTTAATTTATTTAATTAATTTATTGATAGTGTAGTGTTAGGTGTAATTATAACTTAGGTTAGGTTTTATTTTACAGGTAATTTTGTAGTTATTTTAGCTAGGTAGCTATTAAATAGTTAATAACTATTTAATAGCTATGGTACCAAGTTAAAATAAATACAAAGTTGCCTGTAAAATAAAAATAAACCCTAAAATAGCTACAATGTAATTATTAATTATATTGTCGCTATCTTAGGGTTTATTTTATAGGTAAGTATTTAGTTTTAAATAGGAATAATTTATTTAATTATAGGAATATTTATTTAGATTAATTTAAATAATATTTAAGTTAGGGGGGTGTTAGGGTTAGACTTAGGTTTTGGGGTTAATTCATTTAATATATTGGCGGCGGTGTAGGGGGGGTAGAATAGGGGTTAATCAATGTACTGTAGGTGGCGGCGGTATAGGGGGGCAGGATAGGGGTTAATAAATGTAATGTAGGTGGCGGCGGGGTCCGGCGGTTTAGGGGTTAACCAATTAATTTATTTGTGGCGGAGTCCGGGATTGGCAGGATAGGGGTTAATAACTTTATATAGGTGGCGGCGGTATAGGGGGCGGCAGATTAGGGGTTAATATGTATAATGTAGGTGGCAGAGGGGTCCGGGAGCGGCAGTTTAGGGGTTAATAAGTATAAGTAGGTGGTGGCGGTGTAGGGGGGGCAGATTAGGGGTTAATAGGTATAATGTAGGTGGCGGCGGGGTCCGGGAGCGGCGGTTTAGGGGGTAATAACTTTATTTAGGTGCGGGGGGCTCCGGGAGCGGCGGTTTAGGGGGTAAAACAGTATAGTATAGTGTGGGTGCTTAGTGACAGGCTAGCAAGAAAGCTGCGAAGAAGCCGATGAGCAGCGAGATCGATGACTGTCAGTTAACAACAGTCCGCTGCTCATCGCACCATACTTGGTGCGCGGCTTCTTGACAGCTTTTTTGAAAACTTTGGCGAACGTATTCAGGTCCGCGGCGGCGATGTTAGGCGAGCTTAGGCGAGCGTATTGGGCCGGCAAATGCAGGGAAATACGGAGCTTCATAACTAGAGGCCTATGTGTATGAGAGAGTGTATTTGTGTGTGTGTGAGAAAGAGTTCATTTGTGTGTGTGAGAGAGAGAGAGTGGATCTGTGTGAGAGAGAGTGTATCTGTGTGTGATAGAGTGTATATGTGTTTGTGTGTGAGAGAGAGAGTGCATCTGTGTATGAGAGAATGTATCTCTGTGTGTGTGTGTGTGTGTGTGTGTGTGTGTGTGTGTGTGAGAGAGAGAGAGAGAGAGAGAGTATTTGTGTGTGTGTGTGTGTGTGTGTGAGCGAGAGAGTGTATCTGTGTGTGTGAGAGAGAGAGACAGAGAGGCCTAGTTATCAAGCCGTCAACCTCAAATACTTTGGAATTCCGCAGCGTATTTGTGGCGAGGCTGATTTGCATAAGTTATCAAGCCCTGCTGCCCGGCAAAAGTAGAATTTTGTGACATAAGCTTCGATCCGCCGGACTCAGTCCGACACAGAACGATTCTTACGTCACTCCAGATGTTCCGAACGCAAGTTCGGCACAATCTGACTACTTTTGCTAGTTACCAAATGACTAGCAGGTACGCTCAACACTTTTCCGGCCCAGCATACCTGGTTTTCAATCCGCCGCCCTGGAGGCGGCGGATCCCATAGGAGTCAATGGGAGTCTGACCATAGTGAAAGTTCATGTTCGCTGCTGCCCGACATCCCATTGATTCCTAGGGGAGACGTCTGCACCTAACACCCTAACATGTACCCCGAGTCTAAACACCCCTAATCTGCCCCCCGTATATCGCCACAACTAAATAAAGTTATTACCCCCTAAACCGCCACTCCCAGACCCCGCCGCCACCTACATAATACCTATTAACCCCTATCCTGCCCCCCTATACCGCCACCTATAATAAATTTATTAACCCCTATTCTGCCGATCCCGTACCCCGCCGCAACTAAATAAATTGTTTAACCCCTAAACCGCCGCTCCCGGACCCCGCCGCCACCTATATTAAACTTATTAACCCCTAATCTGCCCCCCCCCTACACCGTTGCCACCTATAATAAATTGATTAACCCCTATCCTGACCCCCCTATACCGCCGCCATCTATATTAAACTAATTAACCCCTAAACCTAAGTCTAACCCTAACCCTAACACCCCCCTAACTTAAATATTATTTTAATAAATCTAAATAAAATTACTCTAATTTACTAAATTAATCCTATTTAAAACTAAATACTTACCTATAAAATAAACCCTAATATAGCTACAATATTACTAATAATTATATTGTAGCTATTTTAGGATTTATTTTTATTTTACAGGCAAATTTAAATGTATTTTAACTAGGTACAATAGCTATTAAATAGTTATTGACTATTTAATAGCTACCTAGTTAAAATAAAGACAAATTTACCTGTAAAATAAAAACTAACCTAAGTTACAATTACACCTAGCACTACACTATCATTAACTAAATTATTCCTATTTAAAACTAAATACTTACCTGTAAAATAAACCCTAATATAGCTACAATGTAATTAATAATTACATTGTAGCTATTTTAGGATTTATATGTATTTTACAGGTAACTTTGTATTTATTTTAACTAGGTAGAATAGTTATTAAATAGTTATTAACTATTTAATAACTACCTAGCTAAAAGAAATACAAAGTTACCTGCAAAATAAATCCTAACCTAAATTACAATTAAACCTAACACTACACTATCATTAAATAAATTAAATTAATTAACTACAAATACCTACAATTAAATACAATTAAATAAACTAACTAAAGTACAAAAAATAAAAAAACTAAGTTACAAAAAATAAAAAAATATTACAAGATTTTTAAGCTAATTACACCTAATCTAAGCACCCTAATAAAATAACAAAGCCCCCCAAAATAAAAAAATGCCCTACCCTATTCTAAATTACGAAAGTTAACAGCTCTATTACCTTACCAGCCCTTAAAAGGGCCTTTTGCGGGGCATGCCCCAAAGAAATCAGCTCTTTTGCATGTTAAAAAAAATACACCCCCAACATTAAAACCCACCACCCACATACCCCTACTCTAACCCACCCAATCCCCCCTTAAAAAAACCTAACACTACCCCCCTGAAGATCATCCTACCTTTAGCCTTCTTCAGCCAGCCGACCACCGATGGAACAGGAGAGGACATCCGCAGCGGCCGAAGTCTTCATCCAAGGGGCGCTGAAGAGGTCTTCCATCCGATAGAAGTATTCATCCAGGCGGCGTCTTCAATCTTCATCTATCCGGAGCGGAGCAGAGCCATCTTCAAAGCAGCCGACGCGGAGCCATCTTCATCCACCGACGCCTACTCGCCAAATGAATATTCCTTTAAGTGACGTCATCCAAGATGGCGTCCCTCGAATTCCGATTGGCTGATAGGATTCTGCAAGCCAATCGGAATTAAGGTAGGAAAAAATCTGATTGGCTGATCCAATCAGCCAATCAGATTGAGCTTGCATTCTATTGGCTGATCGGAACAGCCAATAGAATGCGAGCTCAATCTGATTGGCTGATTGGATTAGCCAATCGGATTGAACTTGAATCTGATTGGCTGATTGAATAAGCCAATCAGATTATTCCTACCTTAATTCCGCTTGGCTGATAGAATCCTATCGGAATTCAAAAGAGGCCATCTTGGATGACATCACTTAAGGGAATATTAATTCGGCAAGTAGGCGTCGGTGGATGAAGATGGCTCCGCGTCGGCTGCTTTGAAGATGGCTCCGCTCCGCTCCGGATGGATGAAGATTGAAGACGCCGCTTGGATGAAGACTTCTATCGGATGGAAGACCTCTTCAGCGCCCCTTGGATGAAGACTTCGGCCGCTGCGGATGTCCTCTTCTGTTCCATCGGTGGTCGGCTGGCTGAAGACGGCTAAAGGTAGGATGATCTTCAGGGGGGTAGTGTTAGGTTTTTTTAAGGGGGGATTGGGTGGGTTAGAGTAGGGGTATGTGGGTGGTGGGTTTTAATGTTGGGGGGTGTATTTTATTAACATGCAAAAGAGCTGATTTCTTTGGGGCATGCCCCGCAAAAGGCCCTTTTAAGGGCTGGTAAGGTAAAAGAGCTGTTAATTTTCATAATTTAGAATAGGGTAGGGCATTTTTTTATTTTGGGGGGCTTTGTTATTTTATTAGGGGGCTTAGATTAGGTGTAATTAGCTTAAAAATCTTGTAATATTTTTTTATTTTTTGTAACTTAGTTTTTTTATTTTTTGTACTTTAGTTAGTTTATTTAATTGTATTTAATTGTAGATATTTGTAGTTAATTAATTTAATTTATTTAATGATAGTGTAGTGTTAGGTTTAATTGTAACTTAGGTTAGGATTTATTTTACAGGTAATTTTGTATTTCTTTTAGCTAGGTAGTTATTAAATAGTTAATAACTATTTAATAACTATTCTACATAGTTAAAATAAATACAAAGTTACCTGTAAAATACAGGGAGTGCAGAATTATTAGGCAAGTTGTATTTTTGAGGATTAATTTTATTATTGAACAACAACCATGTTCTCAATGAACCCAAAAAACTCATTAATATCAAAGCTGAATAGTTTTGGAAGTAGTTTTTAGTTTGTTTTTAGTTATAGCTATTTTAGGGGGATATCTGTGTGTGCAGGTGACTATTACTGTGCATAATTATTAGGCAACTTAACAAAAAACAAATATATACCCATTTCAATTATTTATTTTTACCAGTGAAACCAATATAACATCTCAACATTCACAAATATAAATTTCTGACATTCAAAAACAAAACAAAAACAAATCAGTGACCAATATAGCCACCTTTCTTTGCAAGGACACTCAAAAGCCTGCCATCCATGGATTCTGTCAGTGTTTTGATCTGTTCACCATCAACATTGCGTGCAGCAGCAACCACAGCCTCCCAGACACTGTTCAGAGAGGTGTACTGTTTTCCCTCCTTGTAAATCTCACATTTGATGATGGACCACAGGTTCTCAATGGGGTTCAGATCAGGTGAACAAGGAGGCCATGTCCTTAGATTTTCTTCTTTTATACCCTTTCTTGCCAGCCACGCTGTGGAGTACTTGGACGCATGTGATGGAGCATTGTCCTGCATGAAAATCATGTTTTTCTTGAAGGATTCAGACTTCTTCCTGTACCACTGCTTGAAGAAGGTGTCTTCCAGAAACTGGCAGTAGGACTGAGAGTTGAGCTTGACTCCATCCTCAACCCGAAAAGGCCCCACAAGCTCATCTTTGATGATACCAGCCCAAACCAGTACTCCATCTCCACCTTGCTGGCGTCTGAGTCGGACTGGAGCTCTCTGCCCTTTACCAATCCAGCCACGGGCCCATCCATCTGGCCCATCAAGACTCACTCTCATTTCATCAGTCCATAAAACCTTAGAAAAATCAGTCTTGAGATATTTCTTGGCCCAGTCTTGACGTTTCAGCTTGTGTGTCTTGTTCAGTGGTGGTCGTCTTTCAGCCTTTCTTACCTTGGCCATGTCTCTGAGTATTGCACACCTTGTGCTTTTGGGCACTCCAGTGATGTTGCAGCTCTGAAATATGGCCAAACTGGTGGCAAGTGGCATCTTGGCAGCTGCACGCTTGACTTTTCTCAGTTCATGGGCAGTTATTTTGCGCCTTGGTTTTTCCACACGCTTCTTGCGACCCTGTTGACTATTTTGAATGAAACGCTTGATTGTTCAATGATCACGCTTCAGAAGCTTTGCAATTTTAAGAGTGCTGCATCCCTCTGCAAGATATCTCACTATTTTTTACTTTTCTGAGCCTGTCAAGTCCTTCTTTTGACCCATTTTGCCAAAGGAAAGGAAGTTGCCTAATAATTATGCACACCTGATATAGGGTGTTGATGTCATTAGACCACACCCCTTATCATTACAGAGATGCACATCACCTAATATGCTTAATTGGTAGTAGTCTTTCGAGCCTATACAGCTTGGAGTAAGACAACATGCATAAAGAGGATGATGTGGTCAAAATACTCATTTGCCTAATAATTCTGCACTCCCTGTAAATATAAATCCTAAAATAGCTACAATGTAATTATTAATTACATTGTAGCTATCTTAGGGTTTATTTTATAGGTAAGTATTTAGTTTTAAATAGAAATAACTAATTTAATAAGAGTGATATTTATTTAGATTTATTTAATTAATATTTAAGTTAGGGGGGTGTTAGGGTTAGGGTTAGACTTAGGTTTAGGGGTTAATAATTTTATTATAGGTTGCGGTGGTATAGGGGGGGCAGGATAGGGGTTAATACATTTTTTATAGGTGGCAACGGTGTAGGGGGGGCAGATTAGGGGTTAATAAGTTTAATATAAGTTGCGGCGGGGTCCAGGAGTGGCTGTTTAGGTTTTAAACAATTTATTTAGTTGCGGCGGGGTACGGGATCGGCAGGATAGGGGTTAATAAATTTATTATAGGTGGCGGCGGTATAGGGGGGGCAGGATAGGGGTTAATAGGTATTATGTAGGTGGCGGCGGTGTCCGGGAGCGGCAGATTAGGGGTTAATCAGATTATTAGAGTGGCGGTGGGCTCAGGGAGCAGAGGTTTAGGGGTTAATACATTTATTATAGTTGCGGCGGGGTCTAGGAGTGGCGGTTTAGGGGTTAATAACTTTATTTAGTTGCGGGGGGCTCCGGGGGCGCCGGTATAGGGGGTAGAACAGTGTAGTTTAGTGTGGGTGCTTAGTGACAGCTTATTAATAAAGCTGTAGAAAAGCCGAAGAGCAGCGAGATCGGATGAGTGATAACTATCACAGTCCACTGCTAATCGCTCCGTACTTGGTGCGCGGTTTTTGACAGCTTTTTTGATAACTTTGACGAGCTTATTCAGGTCCGCGGCGGCGATGGTAGGCGAGCTTAGGCGGGCGTATTGAGCCGGCGAAGGCAGGTAAGTAGACACGTTGATAACTAGAGGCCCCAGAGAGAGAGTGTATCTGTGTGTGTGAGAGAGAGAGTGTATCTCTGTGTGTGTGTGTGTGTGTGAGAGAGAGAGAGAGAGAGAGAGAGAGAGAGAGAGAGAGAGTGCATTTATCTGTGTGTGTGTGTGTGTGTGTGTGAGAGAGAGAGTGTATCTGTGTGTGAGAGAGTGTATTTGTGTGTGTGAGAGTGTGTGTCTGTATCTGGGTGTGTGAGAGAGAGACTGTGGGGCCGATTTATCAAGGGCTGAACGGCCCATGATGCCCCTGTTTCTGCACGAGCCTTCAGGCTCGCCGGAAACAGCAGTTATGAAGCAGCGGTCTCAAGACCGCTTCTCATTAATTGGTCCGCCGCCTGGTCCTATGTGATTGGGCTGCCAGAACTGCTTGTGCAATATTAAATGCCGACATTGTATGCTGTCAGCATTCAGCGATGTCTGGCGGACATGATATGCTACAGCGTATCATGTCCGCCAGACAATGATAATTTGCCCCCTATGTGTTATTACTTTTACAATATTTTTGACTACACCAAAGAATAGTGCGCACACATTTTAGTCACTTTGGAGAAAAATTGCACAGGTCAAATATTTTTGCACACACTGATCAAAAAAATTAGAGGGAACATTGCTTACCAGTCATGCCTTGTTTTAGAGTTGCAATGAGTTGTGAGACTTATCTGTTTAACCCCCTTGCAAGAGTTTCAAAGGTAGTTATGAAAACCACTGGTTTGCCATCACTCTGTGAGGAGCCCAATAATAAAATGTTCTAATGCACTTTCCAATTTTACTACAGCATGGCTTTAAAGGGACAGTTTACTGTCCCCTTAACTGTTTTCCCAGTGATCTGTTTTACCTGCTGGATTGTATTAAATTGTTTACATATAGCTCCTTTATCTTTACTTTGTCACCTGCAATAGCTGTTTTTGCCTGTTGTATTCCCCACCTATACTGAAAACTGCAGTACATAAGTCATGGCTATAGAAAAGCCACAAAAACAAGAAGGTGCTTGCAATTTCAGACTTGTTTTTTCTCGCCGAACTGCACAGGGGCTGCCCTGGTGCAATTATTCTAAAAAAGGGGCTATTCCTGCAAGTGGCAAGATGGCTCCTATATAAAGTAATGGAGCTCGCTGAAAACGGA